>NW_008360332.1:1531246-1616435 GCF_000622305.1 Nannospalax galili
CACTTAGAAATTTACCTTGTTACACTGTGGTCCACATTCAAGTTCTGTCAGAAAAATGCCTTCACCTGTGAAGGCTTCCCTGACCCACCCCATCACTCCATAGTCGTCCCCTTACATTCCTAAAAGTCCACAAAGAAGCTCCCTCCTGGCTCAGCTCAAAGCTGCCCCATATTTTTTCTCCCCACTGGATTCTAAACCCAAACACTGCTCTTGACCCTTCGTCCTGTTTTGTATTTGTACAATTTTCCTTTTCTCCTTTGTCGTTTTTTCCTTTTTGGTTTTTCCTTGTGTTTTTCTCCTGATCCAAGGCACAAGGATCAAAGGTTCCTGTCCAAAACAAAGTAGGAATATTAGATTATGTTTCCCAGGGCATCATTTCTATTTTTCATCCCCATTGACAAGAAGGTCCCCAACTAACTAATTAATTGCAGTTTTCACTGATATATTTGACACTAACTACATATTAAAATAGATCTGTGTGGTGAAATAGGGGAACGTTTTGAAATTGTTGACTCTTACACTGTGCCTTTTCATCTAACCTCATAAAGAGTAAAGAAAAAAATGCACTTGGTGTAAATGGTGCTTATTTCCACAACCGTAAATTGATATGTCAGTTTTAGCCTTTTTATAGCAATATGACAAATAACATCACAGGATAGCCTTAGGAAAAATTATTCTATCAAATCCCAAGCAATTGAAATAAAAGAATTCCCCCCAACAAAAGACAGATGCAAATTAATCTCAAATTCTTTTGTTTTATATCCAGTGGCATTTAATGTTTAATAAACAAGGGATCATATGACGGAAAATGCTAAAACAATAATGGCATTAAAGATCATATACAACACAATCTTAAATACTGTACAGTATCATATAAAATATACTATAACCAATTTTATTAGATAGTAAAATAAAATGCTACCCTGATAACTATCATACTAAAAACAACAACAACTAAATGCTCATGACATGAATAAAATGGAACATTTTGGAATAAACATCACAGTTGTGTGGCTTTGTGGCTCAAGTTTACATTCTATTACTTCTCTTGAACAGCCATGAAAACACACACAAAACATCCCAAATACTGAAATGAGTGAAACTTAGGTGTAGAAGGAACAGAAATGAGCCAATGTCAGTGACAATATACTGAAAGTAATGAATGAGAACATCTGCCTCTGTTCTGACTGGGAGTGTCACTGTATTTCTTTCTTTGTAAACATGCAGGTTTAAAGAATAAGTAAGCAAGAAAAGGAGTTCATCTACCTATGAGTGTTCAATGGCCTTATCTCTCTCCATTCAGCCTTCAGGGAAAGTCATGTCCCTTAAGCTGATACTGAAATGGTCCTAAATTTTATTGCAGTAATATGATTGCAGATATTATTCTGAAACATTTATTTATGAAAACTTTGTTCATTACTATGTAGGAAATATCAATTAAAGTGTGATAAGTTCATGCAAAATTGAAGTTTTATTATACACCCAAGCTAACATCACAGAGAAATTTTCTTTCCTTCTTTTTCTTCCTGATGTTAACTTCTGCTTAAAAGTGCTACAATCCAGAAACTTTTGATACCCACACAACACCTCTGCTTTCTGTCTGGGTTGCCCCCAGTTACTGGTAACGTTTTATGACATTTATCAACTGCCCAGCACACAAACCGCTCGCATGGTATGATGGATGTGCCAAAGGGATGGCGTTGTCAGTGGTGATCTATGTTATGACTTCACCCGGTAGAAGGAGGTAAAAGACACAGGTGGTGAAGACAAGTGTGGTTGCAGGAATGACCAACGCTCACTAGATGAACCAAGAAGGTGCAATGGAAAGCTCTGAATTCCTGAATTCCTGGTGATGCTGATCTTCAGTGAGAGACAGAACTAATAAATATGTTTGTAAGATAACAAACTTCACAAGCTCTCTCATGAAGTCTGTGAACAAAGTTGCTGCACGGTAATTTGCAGTCTTCAGCAGTCTTTACTGCTGTCTGACTTAACCCTGCTTCATTACTAAATGAAGTTAAGATGTACTTCACCCAACAACTCATAAATTGCTCCTGCCAAACCTGAATACGTTCTTGAAATACTTTTCTATGATGATGACTGAAAGAGTATCTCAATTTGTCTGAATGACAGGAAATATGGTATGAACTTTGCTAACCTGGAAATCTGTGGCTTATAAGCTGATGCTTTGAAAAGCAAAATATTTCACTAAAATGAAATCAGTGTGGTAGAAAACTAATAAGCTTAAGACAAAAGTTCTGTGTTAAAATAATAATAGAGATCTTTAGGGCAACAACATCAAATGGATTTAATCATGAACACAATTGAAATTTCTAATGGATACATTTAGAAGTTTATTAGGCTGGAATTGATTTTTAGGTTGAAATTGTCATGAGCATCATTGAAGATGCTCTTGAAAGAAGATAGTTTATCTGCATTCAAAATCATAAACATAGTGAAATATATGCAGGTCAATATGACACTAGACTTTTAAAAGAAAAATGATATTTTGTAATAGCATTTTAACCATGTTTTGTTTATTTAAAGAGGAGAAACTGAATTTGAGTTCTGTGGGGGAATTAGATATTTGAAAGAATATGTGCTCCTGTGTTCCATTAAAACAGAAGTTATTATATAGTCAATGGGGAAAATAATTATTCCTTATAGGTTGATGGAGATATTCATACAGATTACTGTATTTTGTCTTTGAAATGGGTCAAATAAAGATGAAGAAATTGAGTATTTTTACCTTGGAATATGAAATGAGGGAAAATTACTTAATCCTTAGGTTTAATTACACATTTGACTACCTGTTTCCAGGTACAATGTGATTTTTGAAGGCATGTTTTTAATTCTCATATAGGCAAGCCAGAAAAGGCATCTGTGCAATAGAACCTACATAAATGGGTACCAATTAAGCAAAAGAATGAGTGTGTGAAGGATAGATTGAAAAACATATAGACAGAATTAAAGATACACATGAAATAAAGGAAGTTTTCACAAAGGTAGATGTTGTCAGCTAATGGAACTCTAACTTGGCATTCAGAAGTAACCATTGTAGTTATTGAAAATTATTGTGACTTGAAAGAATGCATTTTGAGAACAGAAGTAAGCATAAGCTGATTTTTCTCAGAACCTATAATTCTGCCTTCTTTTTAACACTTGGCATTTTCCTGCTGCAGGCTTCCCAAATTATATTCTGTATTACTTTGTGTCCCTATATTTTCAGTCCTTGCTTCAATTAAATTATTTTTAAAGTTGTAATTTAAATGCTACTTCTACTCTAGTGAATAAACTTTCACATCTCAAGTTTGAACCTGTCTCTTCAGATTCACAAGGAATATGACCTGTGCATGCAAACTCTTCAGTACAAATAATCTCGTAGATGCCTCCCAGGAAATTAAGGCATCAAATACTTCTTTTACCTATACTAGCGCCCTTAACTGTCCCTGGTGCACATAATGCCACCAGTGAATAGTGGCCCTACACCTGGGTCTGAAGCTTACAGAACTTCTCTCTTGCCCCTTCATCATTGTGGTTAGTCAACAACTGTGGGAAAATTCATTTCTCCTCTCCATTACCAGGACCAAAGCCTCTATCCTGGTCTTTTGGATATATATTTGTTCATTCATTTGTTCATTCATTCATTTGTTTGTTTGTTTATTTTATTTATGTGTGTTTCCCTGCAGGTGTGTGAGTCCACCCATGTCATGCAATGCCCTTGGAAGCCAGAAAAAGGCATAGAATTCCCTGGAACTAATGGTTGTTAGGCAGCACATGATCCTGAAAACTGAACCCAAGTCTTCTGCAAGAATGGCTGGTGCTCTTATCCAGCCCGTCTTCAGAATTTCTTTATGAAACAACTACATTCTCTCTCTAACTAAGCCCCCATTCTCCAATTCTTCCTCATAAAGTTACTGTCCACAATTTTTCTACGGAGATCTTTTGAAAATAAAAATATGATTAGTTCCAGGGGATTCTATCCCTTCATCTGGCCTCCAAAGACATGCCTGTCCAATAGAGAGAATTTCCCAGTTGAGTTTCTCTATTCCCTTGTATGTCAAGCTGCCATGTTTGTGTTCCTGAAAATACCCACTGCCAAGGAAAAGTGAACTTTCACATACTCTGATATTAGACTCTCTTACCCTGGGATGCAGGAAAGATCTGTTTCTATCCTTCCTCCTGACTCCCAAATGTAGGTTGATGACCTAATGACTTGTGTATGGCTACAAACACTGATACCTCTGACTTCTATGACCCCTCATTCAGGGACACTTTCTCCAGATTATCTGCAATGACATCCTGGGTGTTTTCCTTCCTGGTTTTGGTGCATGGGCTCCAATGGCTTGGGCCCTGGTTATCATGTTCCATACACAGAGCTCACAGCTTTGTGTCCTCTCCGTCCCCAGTAGCATTCTGGGACCCAAGACTGAGCCCAGCTCCAAGTCCCACAGCTCAGACCCTTGCCTGACCCAGCATAGGAAGAAACTGACTGTGCCTGTCAGTGAAGACTCATGGAAGAAGGTGCCAACTTTCTCAGATTCTCTGCCTGATCCTGTTACCACCTCTACAGGCGATTCCTGGTCTGGAGACCTCTAGTCTCTGTAGAATGAATAGTGATGGAGAACCAAATTTTCTATTTTATCTCAAATCAGTTAAGAATTTCATGGCCACTGGAAAGTAGCTATTTCAACTAGTAAGAGGTAATTCTGCTTTAAGTTGCAAATTTAGAATTGTAGCTATAAACTTTCCTTCAGTGTCTGCTTGAATAATGACACATCTTTACATCCAAAGCACTTTATCTCACCTTGTCTCTCATTGATTGCTATCTTTTCCTGTCTCTGGGAAGTACTAATACAGTAGAGTATAAAATCTTTCAGAAACATATGCTCATTGGTTTATAGATAAATGTGTATGAAGACTCAATGTTTATAAAATGTTTATAAAACATAAATAATATTTTAAAACTCCACAAAATGAAAAATTTAATATGCAGTATTTTCAAAGAATTAGAAATTTTTTAATGAAGGAAAGAGGAAAAGAAAACAGGCTGAACACAGGCCAGGGGAGCAAGCCAGTAAGCAGACCCATTCCAAGGTCAACTTCCCTCTCTAATTTCCTGGAGCTCCTTCCCAGGCTTCCCTTGCTCTACTGTGATTCTGATGTGTAAACCAAATGAACCCTATCCTCCCCAAGTTGTTTTTGATCAGAGTGTTTTATTACCACAGTAGAGAAGCCAACAAGAATATAAATGTACTTAGTATCAATAAGGTCATAAGTGTTAGCCCCTGATCTTCTGTGTATCGGCCTCTAGAAAAGGATGAATGAGCTGCAGTTTTTCCCTGTGCACATGAAGACACAGAAAGATGCCTGTCTATAAGTAAGAACCCCCTCACCAGGAGCCGTGAAAATACTCTCTTGATCCTGGACCTCACAACCTCTACATTTGCGAGAAATGTCTGGTGGTGTCTCCCAGTCTACTCTAACGTATTGCAGTAATCAGGATAAAATGAATGAGAAGAAAAGTTGTTCCCAGTAAAGGAGCAAATAAATATCACGCTTATGCTGTCGGAAGAAATTAGAAAATAAAATATAAATGTTTCTAAGAAAAATGGGCCTGCATATGAGAATAATATCTGAAAACCCTCTTTTGGGCTTACACAATTAATTTCTGGGTAGGTACCAATTTGTGCCCCTGCACATGCCAACATTGCTGTGGGTTAACATAGAACACACACCTGAACTTCCATGGAAGCAGCCATAGTGAAGAAGGAGCGATCTGAACCTTGAATTAAAGTATCAAAATAGGAGTTACCACGTGCTTCCTAAGTAAATGTTATAATTGGTATTGGGGCAAATGGATGCCAAAATACAGCCAATTGCCTCGATTTCGAAACTGGTCTGGGACTTGACCTCTTTGTAAATATATTTAGTTTTAGAAACACAATATAGAAAACAAAATATACAAAACTCATAAAAATATATATAAATTGAGAATAGTACTATAGAGTTTCAAATTCTAAATTGTTGAGAATAAAAGAACTTTAAAATTTCTAAGACACTTAAAAATACTTTACTGTTACAGGCTTTGAAAATATATATAAAAAGACTTAGAAGTTACAGTGACACTTTTGCTAATACAATGAACATCCTTTCTAATGTATGCTTTAACACATTTGTAACTTGTGCAACTAGGATCTTTCTCTAAACTCCTTGCTAAGTGTATAACAATATGACAAAACACCGTTGACAGAAATCTGAGTGGATAAAGTAGACGTTATTAAACTCCAAGTCTGGAATCCAAAGTTGCTTGTAAAATCTGAGATAGTGGCTACAAGGCTCCAAGACACTATAGTGTTAGAACCAATGAAGCAGAGATATTATAGAGGCAAAATTAATACATCTTAGTGACTAAAAGATCATGAAGAAAGTTTATAGGAGGCCTTACATAATCGCTATGGTTCTATCCTAGTTGCACAGATATATAGTAAAACCATGCTCTGAGAAGTCATCAGAAAACAATGATGATGGTACAAGAAAAGAAAAAATAAATCAAACTGGATTTCTAACAACGTACTGGGTACTGTGATTCCTAACTTTCCCAGCCCACACCAGCTCGCAGCGGGACGTTACAATCGGCAGTGTGTGCACATTTCACCATCACGGTAGACTTCCTTCCCCACGTACTTGAGTCACTTTAAGTGTGGCCCTCTGCTGCTACTTTTGATGAAACCGAATTTTATTTCTGAATTCTTCAACCAATACCTCTTTTGTAGGATCACAATGGAAGCTATAGTAGCAATTCTTTTCCCTAGGGCTTCTTCTCATGACTTACTATTCTGTGTTTCGGATGTTCAGCAAGAACTTTTGGAAAGGCTCATCCATCGCTATCTCCCCATTTGGTAGCTGGTAGGGAAAAGAGTGTATCTCTCTTTCCATGCTTGTGACAGTCAAACAAGGCACAACAAAACCCAGGATTTGGTCTTCACCTAACTTTGCTCCCTTCAGACAACAGGTAGACCTGGGCACACTGCCTTGGCCTATTCTCTGAATTGAAGGTCAGACTTTTCTACAAGTGCTGAAGACTTTATTCCCCATATCCCTCTTTTCTTTCTTGAATGCTATCTGAATCCACAGAGGACTGGAACAGCTTATTTGGCCTTTGTTGTCTTACAGAGATGTTATTTTGAGGAAAAGAAAGTGAAAGGATACAGTTTATTTGCTGGTTATTTTAGCATGCCAAAGTATAATTTTTTGATGCTCTTGATGGTATTATGTGGCTTTTGAAATGCATATCTGAAATTCTATACCTCAGCAGTGCAAAGAATCAGTAACTAACCCATGGAAATGGATAAAATGGATGTTCGGGAGACAAAAGAAGAGGAAAAGGCCCTATGGAGAATAAGTAAGTCACAGGGATTTTATGAGGAAGAAAAAGTAAGGAGTGACAGATTTAAAAATTATCAAGACAAGCTTAAAAGACCAAATAGAAAGTACTTATACCCTGGATTAATTTTTCAGTCATCTGTTTTCACATTTTCTTTTCAAATCACATGGAGTTTTGAGCTCAGAGTCTGGATTAGTTGGATAAATAACAAAACACAAAATGAAAAATGATTGCAAAGAAAAAGAATTCCAGAATTTCCATAAATTTTTATACTTAGTATTGATTCATAGTGTTCCATTAACAACCTTCTTTCTCCCATGGAGCTTGTAACTGCTTAAGCACTAGGCCTGATATCAATAGTCTCCAAATTATAATAATTTCCCGTATGAAAGAAAGAAACAGAAAGTTATGATTTGCACATGAAGAGAGTCCATTAATAACAAGTTCATTTATGGATATGACCTGTGTCTACAGATATATAACCTTCAGATATTGGTCAAGTAGTCATCTTACTGTCTGCATTTTTCTTATGTTAAGTACAAAGAAACTTTAGTGCTTATGTTAAGTACTAAAACCTCTGTAGAAATTTTCCTTTGGCAATCAAGTTGCATAGTCTGGTAAATCAAATTTCCTGCATTAAGTAAGAGTTTAAATGCTGACTTTATGATGGACCATTTAGGGCACATATCAGGTATGCATGGTTATGGTATAAGATTGATTTACTTTAAAAAAGCCTGTATTTTAAACAAAAAGAAAAGCATATCTTAGTATAAATGCTCTTGTGATACAATTCTATTGTATTATGAAAATAATAATAAGTCTATGAGTTGTGATGAAATATTTATCATGCGTATTATATATATATTATAATAAAATGTTTATTCCAAATTTAACATACAGAATGTACATAGTATGACTCAGGATCCTCATGTTACTCTTAAATTTAACTTTTTTTCTGAGACGGGGTCTCATTGTAGCCCCAGCTGACTGGAACTCAACAGGTAGACCAGGTTGGCCTTGATTCTACAGAGATCCACCTGTCTCTGGCTGTCAAATGCTGGGACTAAAGGAATGTGCCATAACACCCGGCTAAATTTAGCACTTTACATATAATATTATATTCTTCTTAAGTACCTTTACAAGCGCTAATATGTGGGGGCATTGAAAAGTGTTATCATTAATGATGTGATATGAAAAATGCTTAAGTGCTTGGCTTAGTTTCTTGAAAGTGAATGATATATCTCCGCACAAGACAAAAAAATTCATTCAAATTGTACAGAAGAGTTGATCCCACTTAAACAACATTCTGTTTGAAATACACTATTCTTTAGTAAAATACACAACTGTGTATTAAGATGGGTAATGTAAAACATTTTTATTGACTTTTGAGAGTTTCATACAATCTGCTTTCATAATATCGCCCCTCTTCCTCAACCCCTCCTAGATCTACCCTCACCTAATGGCCTACCCAATTTCTGTTCTTTGTGGTTTGTCCAATTTGTGTTGTGTGAATGTTCTTGGGTGTGCATTCAGCCCTGGAGCATGACTGACCTACAGGGGCCACATCCATAAAGAAAACCGACTGCCTCCTGGCAGTTTCCAAATACCAGTAGCTCCTTAGCTAGCGGTAGGACTTCAAGCCCACCTCCACCCTCTGTGCTGGGGTTTGACCTGGCCTGAGCTCAAGCAGCGCTTGTGTATTCCATCATAACTGCTGAGTTCAGATGCGCAACTGCTTTGCTGTCTGGAAAATGCTATTATTTCTTTGTCATCCACCACCTCTGGATCGTTGAAACTTTCTGTCCCCAGATGAGTAATATTAATTTTTTATTAACTGTGGTTGCAAGTCTACATAATGCAAAGATGTGGATTGAAAAGATATTCTTAAAGGTCATCCTTTCCAGAAAGGCAGTTGTAAGAAGCATATATATATCCAAATTTTTCAAACAAAATACAATTCAACTAAATCATCATTTTCCATTGGATCAAGTTTCTCTGAACCTTTCTTGCCAAGCTTGGTTTTTGAGGTGAAAACCAAAACAACAAAACAAATTCACAGAGAAAACTTCCTGTAAAAACGCCTAAGTACGCCGAAGTGTGTGTAAGTCCTCTTCATTCTCATATAACTCGGCTTAAATTCTATTGATCCTCTCAAATATTTTCTAGACTGCAGGCAAACAAGTTAGCAGAATTAAATAAATATTATTTATAGAATGGCAATCATATTTCAAGCTCTTATTTACTGTAATATTTCAAAATGTTTAAAAAGAAATTAAATCTCAAGACAGAGTATTGAGAGGAATTTAAAAAAAAAAAAACTAATTGGGGGCCAGGCATGGTGGCTCACACCTTTAATCCCAGCACTCGGGAGGCAGAGGCAGGCGGATCTCCATGATTTTAAGGCCAACCTAGTCTACATAGTGAGTTCCAGGACAGCTGGGGCAACAGGGAGACCATGTCTCAAAAGACCATTAAAAAACCCACCCCAAACAAAAAACTAATTCAGTTTTTTCAATCTAAAGCTCTAGTTTGAGGAACAAAGTTGGTATGAGATGAAGTCATTTACTTGAAGGGAATTGTTTGTTAGGAAACTCCTAACCCTCAGCCTGATGTGATGATGCATGCCTTTAATACCATCACTCAGGAGCCAGAGGCTGTAGGCTCTCTGAGTTCAAGACTAGCCTGGTATATATAGTGAGTTCCAGGCCACTGGGAACTACAGGAAGACCCTGTCTCAAAAAGACCAAACTATAAATAAGAAACCCCTAACTCTCACCTTAATTAGACAGGATTCAAGACACTACAAATCTTCATTGAGACCATCGTATCAGGCCTGCGATATAAATAAGCAGGTAAATATGATTGTCACCAATATGAGTTTGATCCAGGGACCCACATAGTAAAAGGAGAGAGACAACTCCCACAAGTTGATTTCTGACCTTCCCATGTTCTGTGTGGCATGTGTATTCCTACACACATAAATGTACATAAAATAAATTAAAAAGTACAAATTAAGGGGCTGGAGAGATGGTTCAGTGTTTAAGAACACTGGCTGTTCTTGCGGAAGACCAGGGTTTGAATCCCAGCACCCACATGGCAGCTAACAGCTATCCATAACTCCAGTTCCAGGGAATCTGATAGACTCTTCTGTCCTCCTGGGGCTTTGCATGACACAGGTGCACTAACCTATATGCAGGCAATACACACACATAAAAATTTTTTAAATGTATTTTTAAAAAATACAAATTAAAAGATCACTACTTGGGGACTGGAGAGATGGCACAGCGGTTAAGAGCATTAACTGCTCTTGCAGAGGCCCCGGGTTCAACTTCCAGCAACCATATGGTGGCTACAAATCGTCCTTAATTCCAGTTACATGGGAATCTGAAACCCTCTTCTGACCTCCATGGCATTGCACAACATGGGTACACTCACATGTATGCAGGCAATACACTCATACACATAAAATAAAAATAATAAATATATATATGATCACTACTTAAAATTGTAAGTTTTAGGTTCCATATACGCAATATTGTTCTTTATTATGTGATTTATTTTTCTCAGCATGACAGGGTGGGGAGATGTTGGTCTTAGAATACAAATTCACTAGTATATAAGAGGAAGAAGTCAGAGATCTAATATAAACAATTAGGGTTAAAATGAATTATTATGAATTACAGCTGCTCTCATCACTCACTGGAAATAATAAATGCAGATGATGGACACGTTGATCTAGTCAAGCATCTAACACTTTGACATATGTAGATATCACTTTGATGTGTGTGTGTGTGTGTGTGTGTGTGTGTGCATGCACACTGTAACATCATGGTTTAAAGACAAAATATATTTTATTTGCAAAACAAACAATAAAATAAATAATACCTTGGCATCGAGTCCTTCCCTAGTCAGAAAATCAACTCTGAGAAGAAAAACAGAACAAACAGTCCAGTTCAACAAACATCTATTTTCATGAGATGTTGAAGATTCATCCCTGTCAAGAGGACCAGCATAGCAGGATGGCAGGAGAAATAGCCTGACCCCTAAAAATAAGTGGTTTATTTGATGAGCCCTGTGATGAATGTGCTTTCCTCTAGGATGCTGGTGGGGAGCATTCTGATCTTTAAAAATGGAGAAAGCAGAAAGATTGGGAAGTCCAGTTCAGCCAGACAAGCTCAGCATTCACCGTCCTGGGAATCAGGGCAGGAAACCACAGGGGGTGCTTTAAGGATTCTGCCAACCACACAAGCCATATGGTTTCTGTCAAAACGACTCAAATCTAAAAGCTGTAGTGCAAAAGTAGCCAGTGAAAATACATAAATGAATGCAAATGGCTGTTTTCCAATAAAACTTTATTAAAAAAAAACAAACTGGGGGTGAGCTGGATTTAACCCATGAGCCTAATTTGGCAACCTGTGTTCTAGTCAAATAGTAAAGCATAATTGTTAGAGATAGATTCACATTAAGTGCATTCTGAAATCTATCCAGCTGAGTAAACCCCAAGCTGAGGAATTCTGGGCATGAGAACCACCATGTCAAGTGTCTACAATGCTGCAAATGATTCACTTGAGAGGAAAAGCTGGAAAACTCACGCCTGTTGCCAACAAGATCTTTCCAAGCTAAAATCCTGCTCTTAAAAAGAAATATTAGCCTTTAATACATAGAAAACTTTTATAACATCCAGACACCCAGAGGTCATGACAACTATTCCTGTTTTTTAGGTAACTGTTAGTAAATTCTGGATTTCAAAGATAATCTAAAAATATTAAAATGGTAAAATTTAAATTATCATGGAATACAAAAGGTACACATGTAAATTTCCTCATACATCGACAGTTGTATCTCTCATGCTGAGTTCTAACATTTGAGTTAGTTAGCTCTTATGACATTATGTCATGGTAGTAAAGATTACATTTACTTGCAATTTCAAAGAATTTCATCCATCATCTAAATTCATTTTTTATTTATTTACTAAGTGATCATTCGTTGAGGGCATTGTGCTATTCCCATGATTTGGCTACCTGATAGGTTGATTTTTTTTAAAAAAAAGGAAATATCCAGGCATAGGAAATGCCTTTAATCCCAGCACCTAGGAGACAGAGATATCTCTGTGAGATCCAGGCCAGCCAGGTCTACTGGCCTGCCAGTTAAGCTGAATGTCAGATGGGGTTACAAGGAGATCCTGTCTCAACTTCTCACCCCAAAATAAAGGAAAAAATTATATAAAAATACAGACATTTCTGGCCTTGTAAATACAATTAAACAGCAATGGATTATTATTTACATGAATCATGAAGCCATGTTTGTCATATATATTTTCCCCTGAGTTCTTAGAACATCGTATGGCCATAGGAGGAATCCAATCAATAGTTTTTGAAACAGTTCTCTGCAAATTAATTTATAAAACTGTAATTCACTGTCAAAACCAGATAGTTGCACTTGAACTCCGGATTGGTTGCCAGGAATCCAAGGAGATCTTTTTTTATTTTTTTAATTTAGCATGCATTCAGATAGATAGATAGATAGATAGATAGATAGATAGATAAATAGATAGATAGACAGACAGATAGATAGATCTTCCAGGAAGCCTGGCAAAATCTGAAATGAATTGTACTGTTTCATTGAATTTGTTCCATTTTCCCAATTCAAAGAACATATACTATTAAAAAGAGGAAGAAAACTTTCATGAGACATGCCTTCCCCCAGTTCTCCCTTAACAACGATACACCTTAATAAAGTCAATGACAAACTTCCTTCCATTTTCCTAATTCATAGATATATTTTTATTATACCTTGTTAATTCTAAATGTGCTAATCAGAATAACTATACTACTGTGGTAAAGTCTGTTTTGATGGAAAACACATTCCCTTAGTAACAAACAACTATGTAAAAATAATATGAACATGATACATCAAATGCTATTATAAATAGATTTTTCAATAATTCTGCTCATGCTTACCTCAAAATATTCCTGTTACACAAATTTTTGCCTATTTACTTATCATATTTACCCAATTTGTGGTATAAAAATATAATTTTCCAGTTCATTGTACTTCCTGTGCAGTGATTATAATTTCATATGAAAACCCTTGAATTCTCACATAAATCCCCCCCAAAATAAATATTTCTTATTTATTTTAAAAATGAAATTTTTTAGGTTCAAACTTTAAATGACAACTTGCACACATGCATGGATGATAGAGTACAGTTAGTTATTTTAGTGGTGGTCTCTCATACAAAGTACAATTTAAGGTCATTGTTTTCCTTACAGAGAATTCACTGGGTTTCAATCAGAGAAATAAAATATCTCAGATAAGTTGCAAGCATTTACTTTCATGGAAATCAAGGGGACTCACTAAAGAACCTGAGGACTGGAGACAGGTGGTTAGGAAGAGGAGTCTTTGATTAAGTTGAACAGCTAAGGGCATGATGGCAGGGTAATGCATGGGGAAGAACTAGCTTGAATGGCATAAGTGTCAGCACAGCAGCTCCAAGGAATCATGAATTCAAGGATGATCTATCCTCTTCCCAAAATCTAGTCAATAATTATCATCATCCAGGATATTCCTCTTTGTATTTAACTTGAAATCATCTGTTTAGAGATGATACTTGCACAAAATCCCTTTTCTGTAGCCTCTAGATAAGTGTTTGTAATTGTGAGGTGAATATAGGCTTCAGAATGACTGCGTGTCCTTCCCTCCTCCAGTATCTCACCAGAAATCATTCCTCAAAGCATATCATGACATCCTGGAATTATCCTAGGAACATTGAGAGGTGATCAGCCTTACCACATATGCACATCGACACACTGTCACAAAGGGGATTTGCCTTTGGCCTTACAAGTCTCAGAATAAGTGACATTTGGTTTAAATGCAAAGTAAGACTTTGAAAATTCTGCTTGGTTGAACTGGAACCAGGTCTCATGCCAATTTTTTTTCAATTTACCTAGATAACTTATAAAAAGTCAGGAACAAGAGCTCTTATCATATTCAAGTTAAAAGAATAATGAGGCAAGCAGAAACATTTCCACAGAAATGTTTTATATGATAAAGCTTGAATTTTACAGAAAGATTTTGAAGGCAAAAAATTTAAATTATGGCATGTTTCAAAAATACCTGGATTATATATTTTAAGGTTTTTAAATGTATATGCATATTTTCATGAAATGCCATCAGATTGGCCTGCTTTGTAGTTGAGATTAAAGGTCTACATCAGACTATGGAATCAGCCCGCCTGACTCAGTCAGTGACTCCAGTTGTAAACAGTGATAAGATGAGTTTGCAGTGTTCTTGAGTAAATATTGTATTCAGACTAAAAAAGCTTTTTCCTAGCAAGTCAGACCTATAATCACTATTTATTTATTCACATATTTATTTCATTACTTATTATGATCCAATTCTCTACAAAGTGGTATTTCTGAGATTTAATATATGAATATGAAAGACAAAGTGTGAAGGCCCGAGTTCTGATCTGAAGTAAACTCAGAGCTGGAACAGGAGGCCCTGGGAACATGGATGTCCTTCTGCAGTTATTCCTATCATGAGACTGACTGTTTTTTGAACCCTATTAAACACACCTAAGTAAGCTTGTATAACAAAGCTGTGTAGCTAATAAAGTTATAAGTAAAGAACAGAATGTTTAATAGCAAGAAGTACAGACACGATTCCAAAAAGGGCTGAGCCCTGGGAACACAGAAGGTACTGCAAATATCATGAAGGCACTGTAAACATCATGATGAGATAATTTGGCTTGAGAAGAACATTTTCTCTTCCTCTTGTACTATAAATAAGGTTGCTTCTTAGAATAAAGTATGCACTGGTTCACACGCCTCTGCATCCCCTGTGTCCCGATTTCTCCTGCACCTATACCTCGGAGTCCCCAAGCCCATCAGGCTTGAATTGTGGTCACTGAACCACGACAAAGAAGATGGAAATGATGGAAGAATTAAACTTGAGTGACAAATACTAATTTTTAACTTGACAGACTCTAGGATCATTGGGGAGACTGCCCAGGGGAAGACTGTGGAAGAGTACTGCGATTGCACAGGTTGAGGTGGGCAGGCTCACCCACTGTGGGTGGCACCATTCCTTGGCTGGGATCCTGCATTACATAAGTGGAGAATGGGCATTGAGAAGCAGCGTGGGGCCAAACTCTCTCTTCCCGCAGGTGGATATGCTTGGCCAGTTGCTTCAAGCTCCTGCAACCTTGACTTCCCCCACTGTCATGAACTGTAACCATTAACTGTCCACCAGAAAACTCTTTCCCTGTTAAGGTGCTTTTGCAAGCTGTATTTTATGGCAGTAAGAGAGAAAGAAGTTAAGGCAGGTACAGAGAGGAAAACGAGACAGTAAAATTCAAGTTGAGCGGGACAAGATGGAGAAGGGCCAGTACAGGACAAATGAGGAAAACGACATTAGAGGAGAGAAAGTTCTCCTTAATTAGTGACACTCTGTGCGGGACAACTGAATGTAGCTGCAGAGAACTTCCAGAACCAGAAACATTCTAACCTTGGGTAAAAGTGAAGAGTCTCGTGTATCTCTAACGGCACGTTGGAAGGAGGTGTTAGCAGAGGTGACATGCTCCCCGAGCATTTTGATGGGAGATAGTTTTGAGGGCTACATGATGCCACGTGATAAAAGAATCACTCACTGTGGGAATCACGTTCCTGCCATCACCAAGAGGAACCCTCTTCCTAATAGGAGAAATCTGGCACGTGAGTACGCTAACCTGAAAACTCAGGCGTAGTGACATCGTTCTCGGAGCTCATTTGTGTTGAACTACATTTTTCTGCTTATGAGAGAAAAAAATATGAACCCGCGGTGAACCAGACTGGCCTGAACCTGCTATTAGGAGCCAACAATGCTACCTGAGTCCTAGCTCTATATTCAAGGGTCAGTTATAAACCAGTCATAACAGAGAATTTACACAACAGAAATCACTGGAGTCAATCTCAGAGCTACTTACCACAGAGTCAGGTTTTGAGCATTTACCATTGCTGCTGTGTGAACAGTTGACTTTTCTGTTTCTCCCCAACAGTATATTCAGCGATTGCATGTATTAATCATTAGTCACTAAAATATAAGCACCTTCTCCATTCCAAAATTAGTCACTGAAAATTTTTTTTGATGCAGAAAATATTCCTATTTATGGTTTGTATTTTTTCCTAGCTTCATCTCTAAAACAAAAGCTAGCAAAAACTATTTATGATTGATTTTTCTCTTAGGGTAAAGAATAAGAAATAACTGGTATCTCATAAACCTCAAGGCAAAGAAGACAATATTGAACAAAGCCAAATCTCTTATAAACTTATGTGAAGTTCATCTTGTGAAAACATCCACTTTCTTCACTCTTCACGTTGATCTGCTCATGTCATAGAACGAGGTCCCAGGAATGTCAGAATGCCCTGTGGAATGAGAATGGCCCTTCTCAAGAGCTCTGGCTTATTTTCCAGGAGAAAGACTCCAAATTCAGGTAATTGAGACACACTGATAAATCTGCATTTGGGTATTCCTGGTTTTTGTTAATTTTTAAAAATTGTAACATTGTTATGCATGGTGACAGATGGAAGATTTTACTCTCTTATAGGCTAAAATTGTGATAAGTTCATCTCTCTCTCTTTCTCTGTCTCTCAAACATAGTTGTTATCATCTCAATGCAGACAGTTCATCAGATCTGCAGTCAGAAAGCCATGAACATGTATGGGAAGAAAGATGTAGAATTTCTACTGCTTCTATGTTTCTGCATGATTTACATATTTCTCTGTGTATGTGGTGTGTGTGTGTGTGTGTGTGTGTGTGTGTGTGTGTGTATGAACATCATCAGTTGGTTCATTTGTGAATAGGGATATATGAGTAAGTTGTGCAGTGTCATAAACAGTAGGATACCATATCTAGGAACTTTATCACATTTAGTTACCTATGGATGCTTTGTGTGTACGTGTGTGATTGCACTCTAGCCCTGGCACACGGAAAGAACAACATGTGGGAGTCTACTTTCCCCTTCCACCATGTGGCACCTGGGATTGAACTCAGGGTGTCATGTGTCGCAAGTAACTTTTTCTGTTGTGCCAGCTTGAAACTTAAGAATGTGCTACAGTCCTGGTACCTTGACAAAATTTAAGTTCCATTTTATAGATGAATAATTTGGTTTAGAAAATTGAATGAGAACTCAAAATTCTGTTATTTTAAATAACAATGATAGAACATCTACTAAATTATAGTACACTAAGTAAAATGCACATGGATTATGCATTGTGTATATGTAATGATTAATGGTCAGTGTCCACTTGAGTGGATTTCCAATCATCTGGGAGACATACCTGTGGCGAGGTCTTTGAGGGAGTCGCTGGAAAGGATTAACTGAGTAGGAAGGAGTAAACTCAAGATGAGAGACCGATACCATGGGCTTCTGTCCTGGGCTGAACAAAAAGGAGAAAGACAGCAACTCAGCAGCATTGGTTTCTTTCAGCTTCTGACTGCAGATGCGGTGTGACTGGTCATCCAACTCACTGTCATGGTTTCTGCATGCTGAGCCTGAAGAAACCCCTCCTTCCTAAAATTACTTTTGGTTAGGCTTTAATCACGGCAAAGGAAACCTGTGATACATGTAAAAGATGGTAATACAGTACACGAAGGTCTTCTTTCAAACAGTACAATAAATGGAATATGTGCACAGATGGCAGTAGTTTTCTATTGTAGATGTAAAGCTCAAATTCCAAACTAGAAGAAGTCGTAGCAAAACAAGCTTGTTTTATTTTAACCAGCAATTTACTGTATACATAAGTATATAGGTCATTTGTAAATATTGTAGATTACTGGAAATAAGTGCCAGAAATCTTTGTTATAACTTAAAAACCTGAATTAGTTATTATGGAGGTAATGGTATGACACATATGATTCCTACATTTATTTTAAAAAAAATGATTCGTGACATCGGGGCTTTCTGTCCATTAGCATCCAAGCCCAATTCCATTCCTAGTACTGAGGTGGCAAGCTTCTCTCTGCTCAGGGCACAGCTCCTGTGAGTTATTCGGTACCTTTCATAGATGAATGTCACTCTGTCTTTAGAAGAAATCCCAAACACAGTGAATACTGCTTCCTTTTTTGCTAGTTCAGGGAGAAAATGGGCTATGGTCAGGTGCTATACTGCTGGATGTACCCGATGTCCATAAGGAATCTTGGAATCATTTCAAATGCAGAATTTTAATCAAACTTAATCCCACTTTCTCATAACCCTCATAGAAGCACATCATCTCCCCAATAACATTTGAAAAATTTTTGAGAACCAATTTTATGAATAAATACCATAGTTGAAGTGGAAATAAGTGATAGGGGAGATTTATTAGGTCTCATTTTGTGACAAAAACCACAAAATTGAATAGCATAGGCATTTAGCTTCTGATAAAACAATAACCCTTCACTCTCAGATGTAACTCAAGCTAATTAAGAGTCAGAGCATTAAAATGGTAAGAAAAACACTTAATCTTCTAAGAATATATTTCAAATTCTTTAAATAAGATGTGGCAATAAGAAAGGTAAAGGAAATGATCAAATGACATCACTATTGAAGAAATTGTGGATAAAGAGAGGACATCTTCCTGTTTCTCATGCAGTTCCAACACTAAATAGTGTTTTGTTATTTGGGGCCAAATATTAAAAAAACATTCTCTCAATAATTTTGTTGCATATCTGGAGATAATAGTTATTCTATCTATTGAAAGGAAAAATATGACTTCCCCTTTTTTTAGGCTTTTCATTTATTAATTTCCCTTGTATAGGCATAAAATCAGAAGCATCTCTTCACTGTTCAGCATAGACCATGAGGTACAGACTTTTGAGAAGAATGCATAGGTGTGGTGAGGTGTGCATATCTTCCTGGAAGCAGAGGAGACAAAACTTCTGGTATTTGTGGAAACATACCAGTGGATCTGCATTTGTACACAGCAGAGGGTAATACCTAACCTGCCTTGGCTTTCTCATGAATAATTATCCCCTTGACTGCTGTCAAATACTACACGCTTCACCTGAGGATACTCTGATTTTACTGAGTGCCCAAGGAGCACACACCTTTGGGAATCAAGCACAAGTCACTATTGTATTGTGACTTAAAAACATCAAGAGATCTCATGAAGAAAGTACATAAATGTTTGTTTTTCAACATATGAATAAATTGTATGATCATTTTATGAAAATCCCCAAGGGAAACAGAATAGAAATACTCTGTTCAAGTTTCAGATTTTATTATTCATTAATGATAATTGTGCCTGAGACAACAATATTTCTATAAACTTCAGAACTTCAGTAGCTACTTTACAGTATGTTAGGCCTTATAAAATTATTCATACACCATAACCAAGAAATTTCATGTCTAGGATATTACCTTACGGTAGGAGTAAGGAATCTTTTTTGTTAGAAACCCAGCAGTAATATGTTAGGCTCTTAAAATTGTTTGGCCTCTCTCTCGACTTTCCAGCTCTGCTGTTATGTTAAACAAACTGCCTTAGATAAAACATAAACAAAAGATCATGGTTGTGATCTGATAAAATAGTATTTGCAAAACAGGCAGCAAGCCACAGTTTGCTGAACTCTGTCCTGAGGAATTAAACAAAGCTAACAAAGTTTATTACACAGACATTCTGAAAGTATATTATTTATTACAACCCAGAAATGAATTAAATAAAAGGAGAAATGAATTACATAAAAATTGCATATCCACATGATGATATAACATTGGATAGATCAAGTTTTGTGATATTAAAAGAACAAATATTCAACATATATAATTTTGTTAGCTCTAGAAATTCTCATAATAAAGAGAATAGAAAAATACTACAATGACAATTTTCTTCCTTACCATTTTCTGTTTTACAAAATTGCTCCAATTAGTAAATGTTACCTTGGTGGTCACAAATATGTTTTTAATTACTGCTAAATTTAACATAAACTAAACTTAACAAAACAGAGCTAATTACAATATTCATGTAATTGATTTCACTAAATATAAGAAGAAACAAATGGTCAAGGATTGATGAAACGTGACAACTGATGAAAAAACAAAAAGCAATCCCAACTGCTTGAAAGCTGATAAATAAGCTAATAATAAACCTCAGTGTAGGAAATTGCTCCCTTTCCCAAAGTTAGCTACAGATTTACATAATGCCAATTAAGTGATAACTAATATTCTTGAACCTTGGTAAAGAAATGAAAAGAATCAAAATAATTTGTAAGGAAAAGTTGCTTGTCTTATCAAGTGACATTTAAAATTACTGTTAAACTATTATAATTAAGCATGGATGATGTCAACACATGCAGACACTAAATATAGACACAGGCTCAGAAACATGGACTGAAGGACTGGAGTAAAAGACAAGATTCTCTCCAAGAAACATCACTGACAAAGGGTTGAAAAAAAATCCTGATTATCAAGGAATGGAAGTCAAACTACCAAGCACATGGAATCCATAAATAAGCTGGCATAACTGTTTATATATTTAATACATTGAATTAATATATTCATATATAATCATATATTTAATACTTCAAAGTATACTTGTCAGAAGAGGTAAATAATCCCATAATTATTAATAAAGAGGAAATCATAGCAAAGTTGTAAAATTGTAAATGGTTATGAAACAAGTTTTTGGGCTCCCAATTTCATTAAACAATACTAAATGACAGGAAAGGGCTAAGTCCTGATCAATAGTAGTGGGGGACTTCAATACCCCACTCTCTCTTTACCCAGGTCTTCAAAACTGAAAATCAGCAGAGCAGATTGGATTTAGCAAATATCTAAAGAAAATTCCAGCCAAGAGTTAGGAAATACATATAATTATCAGTGGTCCATACACATGTCTCTAAAATGTATCAAAATATGGACCAAAAAGAATGTATTACAAATAAAACAATAAAATTCACTACTACTTTTTAACAGACTGTGGTAGAATAAAACCAGCAGTCACAGGAAGAGAAACCACAGAAACCATGTTAATACTTAACCACACAGCACACTGTAAAATGAATTGGAGTAATTGAGGAAACAAAGGTTTTTTAAATTCTAGAATCAAATGCAAATGATAGTACAGTAGACCTTTGGGGAAATTTATGGCAATAAATGATTACATAGAAAAACAGAAAGTTGTCAAGTAAATAATCTAACAATAACCTCAAAGTTCTAGAAAAGCAAAGTCAAACTCAAACTTGGTAAGTAGCAAGAAACTGTAATTAGAGAAGAAATTAATGAAACAGAGAACCAATCAAACGAAGAGCTGATTCTTTGAAAAGATGTACAAAATTGGCAACTGTGTAATCAAACTACTCAAAATAAGTAAAGAGAAGAACCAAATCAATACAGTTAGCAATGGAAAGGAAGTTGTTCCAGTAAACATTCATAAAAATCCAAAGGATCACTAGAGAATACCTGGAAAATGTATATTCCAAAATAGTGGAGAATCTAGAACTGAATAAATTCCCAAACTTCTTTAACCCATAAAAATTAAATAAAGAGAATATAAACAACTTGAACAGACATAACAACACAAAAAAAGTAGGACTCAAAATTCTACCACAAAGAGTATCCCAGGGTAAGACAGAGTCACTGCTGAATTCTACCAAACATTTAAGGAAGATTTAGCATCAATACTTCTAAACTGTTCCACAGACTTTCTAGAAAGCAAAAGAACACTACGCAGCTAATTCTAAAAAGCCAATATTGTCCTGATACCAAAAACCAGAAATAACACAACAAGAAACAGAACTCTAGACCGCTTTTCCTAAGTGAGCATAGATGTAAGACTTCCCAAAAAAAACTTGCAAATAAAATTTAAGAATACCTTTGGAATATCATACATCAAAGTTAAGTTAGCTTCATCCCAAGGATGAAAGATGAGTTCAACATATGGAAATCAATAAATGTAATAGACCCCTTTGTTGAGGACAGAAATCACGTTATCAACTTGATAGGTACAGAAGAGGCATTTGACAAAGATCAATATGCATTCATTGTAGAAGTCTTGAAGAAACTGGGTGGGAATAGTATATAATAAATGTACACGACAAAATTGCCAACATCATACAAAATGTCTGAGAACATGTCCCCTGAAATATGGAAATAGCTGTGCCTATTCTCTCTGCTCTCAGCTAATATAATGTATAGTCATAGCTAAGGCAGGAAGACAAAAGAAAGAAATTAAAGGGGTATAGATAGTATTCTAGTTCGTTTCTCCATTGCTGTGACAAAAATACTCTGACCAATACCAATTAGGGGAGGAAAGGGTTTATTTTATGTTACATCTCCAGGGTCACAGTTCATCAGGGAGCCCAAGGATTGGAACTCAGGGGAGGAATCTGGAGGCAGGAGCTGAAGGACAGGCCATGGAGGATTGCTGCTTACTGGCATGCTTCCCTGGCCCCTGCTCAGCCTGCTTTCTTATGCAACACAAGCCCACCTGCCCAGGGGTGACACCACCCACAGTGGGCTGGGCCCTCCCATATCATTCAACAATCAAGAAGACACCCCACAGACATGGCCACAGGTCAGTCCAATGGAGGCAATTCTTCAGTAGAGGCTCCCTCAATCCAGGTGTGACAGGTTGACACTAAAGCTATCCAGCACAGATAGAAAAGGATGAAATCAAATATTCCTGTTTATAAATAAAATGATACTGAACTTAAAAGACCATATGATCTCCAACAGAATTTTTTTAGATCAAATGCTTTCAGCAAAGTCAGAGGATACAAGCTTAGTGTTTAAGAATTAGCAGCTTTTCTACTGATGATAAACTTGATATGTAAGAAATAAGGAAAAATATACCATTCACAATAGCCTCAAAAAATGTCCATGGAAAAGATAACTAAGGAGTTGAAATCACTCTCTAATTAAAACTTTAACATGCTCAAAATAGACTTGAAGAAGACAATGGATGAGGGGAACTTCTATGTTTGTAGATTGGTAGAATCAATATTGTAGAAATGGCTATATCATCAAAGGAGTGTAGAGATTCAATGCGCTCCCATCAAAATTCCAGTGATGTTTTTCACATAAGTAGAATAGATATTCCTGATATGCATACAAATCACAAAGTTGCTGAAGAGCCAACACAGTCCTAAGGAATAAAAAACAAATAGCTGATTTCAAATTATACTGTAGCGCCATAGTGACCAAACCAGTATCATACTAGGACTAAACAGTACTGTAGACCAATGGGATAAAAGAGAGGACACAGAAATAAACCCACACAGCTGCAGCCACATAATATTTGATAAAGGTGTCCAAACAAACACTGAAAAATGGATAAGCTTTTCAGCATACTGTGCTCAGAAAACTGGATCTCCAAATGTAGAAAAATCATATTACAGGTCTTTGTAAATTCTCCAGGCTTGTCTTCACCTGAACTTAAGCCCAGGAAGGCCTGAAGCTTGTGATTTTCCTGCCTGAGTCATCCCAAATATCTCAGGTTACACATAGGTCTCTGTCACCATGCTGGAATGCCTTCTTTTGATTATTAAATCATTATGTAAAGTGAATTTAATGTAAAAGAAACAAATATTCAATTGAATATGTAATCTATTAAGGGAGACCTATCCTCATTATTTAAATGACACTGATTTTAACTCATAGACAGTGACCTGAACAAATTTGTTAGTGTTTGCTGTTTGTTCCTGACACAGAGCATTGCCATCTCCCTTTGGTTAGCACTGGGAATCATATGATCTTTGCTGTTTAGAAAAATATTGGCCCAACAATGACTGTAGTTTATGAAGACAGAAAGGAATCATGAGTTTCATGAGTGTTCCAAGGATGGTTCTTCTGTGTGGCAAACTCATGGTTGACACGTCAGTGTCAGGTTGCTCATGATTGGCAAAATCTTTTCTCATATGAGCCAAACAGACTGGCAGGAAACATAGCTGTCACAACTGGGTGCATTTTCAGAGACCAGCCATGATTAGTCCTGCTTCAGAAATCCACCTTAAATGCCTTCAATCCCAGTACTAGGAAGGCAGAGGCAGATGGATTTCTGTGAGATCAAGGCCAGCTGGTATACATACTGCATTGTAGGCCAGCTGGGGCTACAGGAGACCCTTTCAAAACAAATTCAATATTGAATGAAAATGACACCGTAATGCCAGAAATCATAAGGGTAATAGACTCAAGAAATATGACACTGCACAAACTATTAAAACGCTGGGATTGGTGGTGGACGCCTTTGATCCCAGCACACAGGAGGAGAGGCAGAAGGATCTCTGTGAGATCAAGGCCAGCCTGGTTTACATAGTGAGTTCCAGAGCAGCTGGGGTACAGAAAGACCCTATCTGGAAAAAAAAAAAGAATAAAATAAATATAAAAATCAACCAAAAAATTAAACTCTCACCTCCCCCAAAGATCCATGAACATTAATCTAGAAAATGAACCGTTTTAAAATCAGCCTTAATAAAACATTTCCATAAGGTTCTCTACATCATTTCACAGTCTTAAAATGCCTTAATAGGAATCAGAGCTTATCTTTTTATTTTATTTTTTTGGTATATTTAAGAATAAAGATTCCCTGATCTATAGTGTGCTGTTTAGTAAAGTGAGCTAAATTTAGCAATGATCCTTAAGTAGCATCATTGAACTCTTCACTCTTCATATGCCTCCCAAATAACAGAACTGAAACAAAGAGACCAATGGTCAAATATACTAAAAGCTAAAAAATTAAAAACAAAAACAAAAAAACCCCAAATGATTAATGTCTCATTTGATTTTATTTCCTCCATTCTACATGAGCTAATTTTTCTAGAATGATTCTTCATTTTTAAGTCTGTGAAGACTGAAACATTTCACACAGTCCTTTCTGCGAGTAAAGAAAGGGTGAAATTTAATTACCCTCACGCATTCCTTATCAGATTGTTATTTTCCTAATTATTTCTGTACATGAATAAACACAAGAAGCTAATTAGTTAAAATATTCAATCTCTAGTCAAATATATTATTTCCAGTTTTTGCATCATTTTTCTTTAGTATATTGGAAATCAATAACATGTAAGTGTAATTGATTATGCCACTCTAAATTGATAGCAAGACCTGAATGCAAGAAAACCTAGCTTTACATAGAAACTATGTTCCTAATACAAGAAATTAGTACATGAATTATTTTAATTTTTTTTTTTTTTGAGACAGGGTCTCCTTGTAGCCCCAGCTGTCCTGGAACTCATTATGTAAACCAGGCTGGCCGCCAACTCATAGAAATCTGCCTGCCTCTGACTCCTGAGTGCTGGGATTAAAGGCATGTGCCACCATTCTTGGCATAATATATTTTTCCTCACAAAATTTGTATATTTTATGTAGTATTTTGTTATATATTTTAGAAATATGATGTGATAAACTAGACTTATTTATTCACTGAACTTACAAAATGAATCCAGCCCAATGGAATGCATAATCTAAGAAGTGAGAGACTTTTTATTAAAAAACAGGAAAGATCATTTTCTTCATTTTTTTTGTAATCACGAGATTTAGTTTTTCACTCAACATTAGGAAGTACAGTATCAAGTGACTATATTATATATCAATTTTCATACAAAATCAAACTAGTACTTATAAACATATTCCCAGTACTTGATTTTATAACAGCACCACAGCCTATACAGTAATTAGTGTGAAACCAAAACATAAACATTATGAAAAATATATAAAACCATGGTGATCGTGGATGTGCAACAGGGCCTGAGTGTTCAAAACAGCCCACTACATAACCGATAGCTTTAAACAGTTATTTTTGTTTACAGTTGCTTGGAACAGGTATTTAGGAGGACATAGGATTCCATTGATCTTTGTGCTACAGGAAAGACTGAGCTGAGCAGAGCTGAGGGTTCAGGATTGCTCCTTTCTTTGTTGTTTGCCGAACTCTCCTGTGACTGGGCTTTGGTTCTCTTTCAGAGGGCTCTTCTTCCCTTGGCCTCTTATTCTGCAGGGTTTTTCTTCTCACCAGGCCTCATTCTGCAGCAGGGTGGACTGAATAAACTTCCTGACATGACATCATTATCTTAGGTAAGTGAAGGCAGAAACCGATGATTTCTTAAATGTTGGCCTCTGAAGTCTCAAAACATCACCTCCTGCATTGCCTACTGACTGAAGAGTATCACAAAACTGGGATCGATCTAAAGGGTCTTGTTAGGTAACCTTGGCTGACCTTGTTTGCTATGTAGCACTGGCTGTTCTCAAACCCACAGCAATCCTGATGTCTTGGCCTCCTAAATACTTGACTTTCAGGTATGCACCACCATGCCTAGCTGAAGTGAAAATCTATATGCTATTTTCAATTATTTTTTCTCCCACATCACATATTTTCAAAATTTTCTTTTGCAGTTTCATAGAGTATCGTTTGATGGTACTTAGATATTCTCCCCTATCCTCACTTTCTCCTACAGCTCCACACCCAATTTAATATGTGTATATCATATATATATAAAATGTCCGTCAATGTGGGTCCCATTGCCTGAGCCCACTGAGAGTCCCATTCCTATAAAACACTTTCCTCCTCCCATCGGCCATCAATTTCCAAAAGTTCAAAAAAACTATCATTTCAGTTTATTCAGTTAGATATCCAAATGTTTAAGTATGGGGTCTTCAGTGACCATAAAATAATAAAAGACATGCGCAGTAGTAATAAATTTAGAACAAAGCAATTAAGTAAAATTTACTTCTGTCTTTCATTGCAAAAAAAAATAAAACAAAGTGGAAAATTACACTCATTTCTTCATGACAGAAAGTGCAAGGGAAATTTCTTCAGCACAGAGGCAGGGTAGAAGACTGGCCTCCTCCCTGGGAAAATTTATTAACCATGCAACATAGTCCAAAGAAAGTTCTTAATTTTTTTACTTAGAAAAAAAATGCTACTTTTGAAAGAAATATAACTAATTGTCTAATCTTTTAAGCTACAAAGTTTCTGCACAGCAAAAGAAACAACCAAGGAAATGAAAAGGAAATCCACTGAGTGTTAGAAAATCTTTACCAGCTACACATCTGACAGAGGATTAATATCCAGAAAACACAAAGAACTCAAAAAACAAATAAACAGAAAATAAAGCCCAATAAAAAGATGGAGTGTAGGCCTGGAAAGAGAATTCTCAAATGAAGAAATATAAATGGTGAAGAAACACCTTATAAAGTGCTTAACATCCTTAGATATCAGAGTAATGCAGTTCCCTTTTTACCCCACTCAGGCTGGCTAAGATCAAGTGAATGAAAAACACCAAATACTGGTGAGGATGTGGAGAAAGGGGAGTGATCATTCACTGCTGATGGGAATACACTCTTGTGCAACCACTGTGGAAAGCAGTGTGGAACTCTCAAAAATCTAAAAATTAGCCAGGCATTTTGATGCATGCCTTTAATCCCAGCACATGGGAGGCAGAGGCAGGCCAATCTCTGTGAGTTCAAGGCCAACCTGGTCTACATAGTAAGTTCCAGGGCAGCTGGGGCTACAGGGAGACCCTGTCTCAAAAAGACCAAAAAAAAAATCTAAAAATGAATCTGTCATGATCTGGTTAATACCACTCCCTGGCATACACCCAAAGGTGGACCTGGATATCCATGTTTGTTACTACTCTCTTTAAAATAGCCAAGAAATGGAAACAACCTAAACGTCCCTCAACTGATGATAGATAATGAAGTTGTGGTACATTTACACAAAGGAGTTCTACTCAACAGTAAGAAAAGGTGAAATACGAAATTTACAGATAAAATAATGGAACTAGACACTGATATACTAAGTAACACAAATACAGAAAAGCAAGCAGACTTTTATCATCAGGGGTCCCTTCCTCCTCTTTTCACTGCTCATTCGATTTTGAACATACAGTTCAGCATTTTGGACACTATGGTCCTGAAATTTCTGTAGCAATAATCCTACCTTAAAAGTAATAAAACTTCCTCATTGAAAGAAAAGATAGCTCTTGATAAGACAGAGCAAGTATAAGGTTAGTGTAGAGAAGGACAGGCAGACATTAATCGAGAAATAGTTTACATAGCTCTGACTCAGATACATTCCACTGAGAAACAAGGCAGTCCAACAAGTACTTGAATGTCTGCTTGAAAGATGAATGGCTAAATTATACAGCAAGACCTTGGACAGTTTACCAGGGTTCTTCTTTAGAACAGACACCGGGTACCAAGCAGGTTTGAGGATGATGGTTCATAGGTCATAGCTCAAAACACTTTAGAAGTAATAACTCAGAGTTTGCAATTTTCATATCTCTCATACTGCCAAATTCTTAAGCAATAAGTCTGAAGATTTTTTGTAGCAAAACAGTGAGTTAAACCACATGCCTTATAGGCCTCTATGATAAACATTATGTATAGCACATGTTTTTCTTTTGGTAATTCTGCTAAAACATATATACAGGCAAAGAATTCCAAGGATTCTATGCAAATATGAGAAAGAACAGCTGATTTTCTGTGTTCTTTGTGCATTGAAGGTACTTTAGATATGTGAGCTTTAACTCAGTTCTACAGACCACAAAGGAAAAATACGCTGAAAGAAGATGAATATCATAAATTCTAATTTTCTAAATATATACTTGCTAGTAATATATAGTGTTTACTCTCCTCTTTCATGTTACTTATGAAATTATCTATGATTATGTGACTGTCCTGAAAATCCAGTACATTTAATAACTGTCCATCATCCCAGGTTATATGACACAGGTCCAGCCTTTGACTAATAAGGAAAGGCCAGTACTGCTTTTCCTATTTATCATCCTTAAAATATAATGGAAAGTTACAAGTCTTCCTTTCTTCAACACTGCATCCTGCTGATCGGAATGTAAGTCAATCTACTGAAAGAGGTAGATGAGATGGGCCTCATGAAGTCCCAGCAGTTTCTGAGAAGGTTTGGCAAATGACGCTTGCAGGGAAAGGGATGGTTAATTTTATTTAGGGCTGCAGGCCCCTAAAGGACACCCATGCGCCAGTAGATAATCCTACACCCATGTACATATGGACAGAACTAAATGGGCAGAGTGGTTTTCAAAAAGAAAAACACACACACAAGAATTTGAGAGAAGAAAGAAATGAGGTGAGAGGAATTCAGGGTTCAGGGACATGGGGGTTGGATTTGAACTAAACACATTATATGAATGTCCATAAATCTCAATTTAAAACATCAAAATAAATAAATACAATGTTATATGAAAAGAAAAGGAATAGACATATTAAACAATAGCCATTATTTATGCTATAGAATCCACTTATAGCATAAGTCTCTCAAATTATAGGCACATTGGTAGAAACAAAGATGCTTTTCCAAAGATCTCAGATTGTTTTGTTTTGATTTAGGGTCTCCCTGTAGCTGCAGGTGGCCCCAAGTTCAGTATTCAGACCAGACTGGCCTTGATCTCACGGAGATCTAACTGCTTCTGCTTCCTGAGTGCTGGGACTAAAGACATGTACTACCATGCTTGGATTAAATAATCCAGATCGTTAGAGCAGAATATAAATGACTATGCTGTTAAAAATATACAGCTGGAAAGGATTGCTCTTCTTTATCATAAGTTGATTGGTACAGAGAAGAATCAACACAACAGATAAAGAGGGATCCTTGTGTATAAGAATGTTGGGGTGCTGCAGTGAATGACGTACACCATTTACTCTGGGCTTTTTAAAAACCCTTTTAGATCTCAGTTTCTCAATGTGAAAACTAACACAAGTTACATTAATTTGAGCTCTAACTCTCCTCTATCTCACTATGTCTATATTTTTGTTTCTATTTCTCTCTTTCTCCCTCTCTCTCTGTCTCCCTCCCTCCCTCCCTCTCCTAAAATCCAAATAAAACTGAGTTAAACATTAGTAAAATATCTCAGACCTGAATTTCCAATCTCTACATCGACACATGTTCTGAGATTAAAACAATTTATTTTTTTGAATTAATTTTTTATTGAATTTTTATGTATTTCATACAGAACATCTCCACCAATGTTAGTCATCTTTTTACCTCTACCACACCAACACCCTCCCATAAGCCCTTCACTCACTAGAGCCCATACACTCTATCATCCCTGTTAAGGTCCACTCTGTCAGGTCAATATTCCCAGACAGAACATCTCAAACGCTCTTAATCATCTTTATATCACCATTCCCACTGGCATGCTCCCATGTCCTCCCCACTCCACTGAAGCCCTTATACTCTGTTATCCCTGTTAAGGCCCACTGGTTGTCAGTGTCTGCAGACTTTCCCCAGTGCAAGCCCATCCACTGAGGTCTAGTCAGCCTATCTAGAGTTGCAGTTTTTGTTTTGTTTTTGTTTTTTTTGTCTTTGTGACAGGGTCTCCTTGTAGCCCCAGCTGTCCTGGAACTCACTATGTAGACCATGCTGGCCTTGAATTCACAAAGATCCACCCGCCTCTTCCTCCCAAGTGCTGGGATTAAAGGCATGCGCCACCATGCCAGGCGAGTCCCAGGTTTTAAGATCAGCTCTTCTTCACCTAGCAGCAATCAGTTGCCAATATTTCGTCAGATAAATTGGAGTCTGCTGTTCATTTTCCCAGTTCTCTGCTGTGTTTTCCTCTGCCTGGGTTTGCACAGGACTTCTGCATGCTGACACCATTGCCATAGAATCATCTGAGCAGGTTCCCAGGAATTCGTAGGACTCTCTCTATGGCCATGCACCTCCCCCCCTTACAATCTTTCCATTCCCTCTTTTGAGATGGCCCTTGTGGGGACCTAAAGGCCCCACCTTGCAGAAGTTCGAGAGGAAGTTACTGGGGCGTGGCCTGACTTGCTTTGAAAGTCTGAAGAGTACTTCTGCACTGCTGAGGAGTGCATTATCAGCGCATGACCCTCCTTAAGATACACTCTCAGGGGGGAAGGGGGGATTTCCAGGTGCCTTTATAAGCTCTGTAACACCTGAAACAAATGAATCCCTGCTTGACTAGGCTCCCGGTTGCTCCTGAGTGTTCCCGGTACTGGGGGCAACATGGGCTGGCGAACAGCATGCTTACTCATCCCCAATCATCACTGCCCAAGGGTTGCTGGTTTGAACCCCTGGCAACTGGCACCCAGCGTGGCACTCGAAGGAAGATGAAAAGAAGAAAAGAAAGAAGAAAGAAAGAAGAAAAACAGATTGGGGCCAATCGGGAAGTTCAAGGTAAGCAAGAACTGAAAAGATGGGTAAAGCAACTTCTAAGTCTGAGGACCCGGTGCTTAAAGTGCTGAGAGATATGCTTAAAAGCAGGGATTGGATCTGTCAGATCCGGTAGCTCAAAAGGTTTGGGCAGAGGGGATTCATTTGGTTCCCTGGCTACTTGGGGCTAATGTTTTTACTGGGGATACATGGGAATCATGGTAAGAGTTTGAAGAAGAATGCAGAAATGTAACAGAAGTGAAACCAAAAATGGCCAAAGTAACGAGCGGGACCTCCGGCGTGCCCTGGCCATCTTCAGAGCCTCCCGGGACCCATGAAAACAGGACCCATGGGTGCCTTTTTCAGAGGGTGGGTTGGAGTGGAGCGCACGGGGTTGTCAGTGAAAGCTGCCCACCCCACCCCCCTTGAACTAATGCATGCGTGGGTCAGGAGCCCATGCAAAAGCCGGAAAGCCGGGCTGGGGACAACCCCCAGCTGGTGTCCGGTGGTGGCCTCTGGGCGCATTTGAAAAAAAAAAAAAACACTTTTGGTGATGCGCCAAGACCAGCTCCGGGACAGCTGGGAAGGCCCAGTTTGGGGAACGTGGCCTGAGGGGGGCCTATCTTATCCATTCCATGGGCAGCCGGGGAACCATCCCACCCCCGAGTGTTACAGCCCCGCGGGGCCAAAGGAGCCCTTAATAAAAGCCTACAATATTTTCACTGACTGGGGCAGATTTGGAGCTGCAGTGGTAGTACACCTAGGGGCAGATGAGAAACCAAAAAGATATGTCCACACTTGTGATGGCTCAGCTCAATTCAAGGAACTCATGGCCATTGCTTTCTGACAGCATTCAGATTCGTACTCTCCTTAAGGAGGGAGAAGCCCCTATCTTCTTACAGCATCTTAGGGGGCACCAAGGATTGCCTGGGCTTTTACCCCAAGGCAATGCAGAGGCAGACAAGATGGCTTATTGTGTACAGGTATCACCTCTGCAACAGCCAGGGGTAAACCCCAGGGGACTCAACCCCAGTTCCTTGTGGCAAATGGATGTCACACACTATGCTCTTTTTGGAAAGCTTAAGTATATTTTTGTGTCCATCGACACATTCTCACATGCCTGTTGGGCTACCGCTCATACAGGAGAGAAGTCTAAACATTCTCAGTCTCATTTTCTCCCTTGGAGAGTAAAAATTTACGAGATTTCTTTTCACTTTGGGGAATTCAACATAATACAGGAATTCCCTACAATCCCCAAGATCAAGCCATTGTAGAACGCAAACATCAAAACCTAAAAATTCAATTACAAAAACAAAAAAGGGGAATAAGGCCCCAGCAACAGTTGGGTATGGCCTTATTCACTATTAATGTTCTTAATTTTCAAAAAGATCAGTTGTAATCCTGGTTTCAGAAGCATTGGGGATGACAGGAGCAGAGACCTGAGGTATGGGTAAGATGGAGGGATCCCATCACTGGGCAATGGAAAGGACCAGATCCATTGCTAACCATGGGTTGAGGCTTTGGGTGTGTCTACCCTAAAGGAGATTCAAACCCCATACAGGTGCCTGTGAAAAATCTTAATTGGGTAGACCAGGATCCGACTGACTAGCATGACGGGCCATGCATAAGAGTTCATGAGACAAAATTCCTCTCTTTATTTGTATCCATCTGAGGTGAAGGACCCAGTTCCTTGGCTTCATTGCCAGTCAGCCTCTTTGACAACTGGCTGATTGGCTAAAAGGTACATGGTCTCAGAAGTATTTCAACTCGTCCTATGCCATTACTTGTTTTGTTTCTTGATAATGCTTATCTTTAAGTGTCTTTACCAGATAGTTCAGCAACAGAGGACCTTGGAACTGCCACGGCCCACCTCCTCATGATTATGGACTCCCCCAGGCCCCCCTCTGGTTGCCCACGCTTAGCTAACCGAGTTAGGCAGAGACTAAGACTGTCACGAGCTGGCATTAGCCACGCGGCTGCCCTTAATCATGACGCATTTTTAGCCAAGGACGGGTAAGATGTCCCATGACAAGCACTCCTAAGACAGGACATGCACACGGCCAGGTACATGGTCCAATGAGGGGCAAGGCTTGGTCAGAGGTGACACAACCTAAGACAGGCAAAAATGCATAAGATCAGAGGAAGGAGATAGCCATCTCTCCTCAGGGAGCCGCCTATGAGGTGGGTAACCCATGAAATAATGTCAGTCCAGCCTTAAAATAAAAATAAAAAGGGGGAGATGTGGGGACCTAAAGGCCCCACCTTTCAGAAGTCTGAGAGGCAGTTACTGGGGCATGGCCTGACTCGCTTCGAAAGTCTGAAGAATACTTCCGTGCTGCTGAGGAGTGCATGGTCAGTGTGTGACCATCCTTAAGATACACGCTTGTGGGGGAGGGGGGATTTCCAGGTGCCTTTATAAGCTCTATAACACCTGCAATAAATGAGTCGTTTCTTGACTAGGCTCCCCGTTGTGCCTGAGTGTTCCCGGTACTGGGGCCGGTGTGGGCTGGCGAACAGCATGCTTACTCATCCCCAATTCCCCAATCATCACTGCCCGGGGTTCACTGGTTTGAACCCCTGGCAGTCCCTAAGCCTTGGATGGGAGAAGGTTAATAAAGGGTTCCTGTCCAAGGACCAGAATTCAGCAAACATTAGATCTCTACTTTGGCCATTTTGACCTTTTGTGTTCCTGGCCCTTAGCTGCATGAGGGAGGTTCATTAATGAGAATTTAGAAATTCATTAGTGTCCTCTTCACCCCTATTCTATGTTCTATGAGCCTTAGATGCAGAGGTTGCATTGTAGATGTGTCACGTAGGCCTGGGAAATTCATAGACAATGTCTGTGTGTGATCACTTGTAGTACTTGGAAATAGTATCTGACTGGTGCAAAATGAGCTTCTTTGATGAGTGGTGAGTGGGATATTTATCTGTAAATATAAGGGTACATATTTTGCACCTAGTAAGGAATCACATTCATCTAGTGATATAACAGTCGGGATTTTCTCTAAGATCTATGACCACTCCATCCATGTGTATTTGGTCATGCTTACAGTATCAGAATTGAGTTTCCTTCCATTGAGTGGGCTTTTAATCCAATTAGGTAGCTGTCGATTGCCCCCCAAGATAAATTTGCCACTACCGCACGAATGCCTGATGCTGTGCTGGCCACTGATGTGATTATTTGGTTTTGAAGCTGGTGTTGGATCATCAATTTGGTATCCATGATTTCCTGTGGACAGGTCAACAAACCTTTGTCTCTCCTGTTGATACCATGCAGATCAGACTTTGAGTCTCTAAATTCTTCTAGGCTTTGATGCTTTTGCTTAAACTACCTCAAAATAAACCACACTGAATGCATTTTGTCATTCCACTGGTCTGCTTTTTCATATTCCCCTCGGGCCTTGATCTACACCATCACAGGTTTCTGCTTCTTGTGTCACCCCGTGACCAGACACAGTTGCCACACTGTATTGTTGTAGTTTGTAGTGTCTTAGAAAGCTTTAACATGGAACAGGGTTGTGACCTAGAGGTCGTGTTTCACCATGCACTAGCTACCAACTAAACAAATGACTTATCAACTCTAACACCCCCTTCATTTTTTTATTAAATCTAAATGGGGACAATAATGAAAATGCAATTAAATAATCCATGTAAAGGAAAAAGCTGAGGCCCTGCTAGAATAAATATAATATGTAGACTAATTGAAAATAGTAATGGATTTTCTTTCCTAATTTGGACTCTTAAAAATAATAAAATCTGCCAGACACATATTTATACAAAATAACATGAATCAATTTCCTAGTTCCAACTGATTTTTTTTGTTTTGTTTTGGTCTTTTTGAGACAGGGTCTCCCTGTAGCCCCAGCTCTCCTGGAACTCACTATGTAGACCAGGCTGGCCTTGAGCTCACAGAGATCTGCCTGCCTCTGCCTCCCAAGTTCTGGGATTAAAGGCGTGTGCCACCACACCCAGCCCAACTGATTTTTATACAACTGCTGGAAATAACAGACAAACTGGGCCCCCAACATCACCATCTTCTATCTGCTTGTTCATGTATAAAATTTGTTCAGCAAATAAATCCTGCACATTCCCACCTTTATGCTCTTCCAGCTGTTTTACAAGCTTATATCTCATTTAATAGTTTTGTTCTGTCTCATGGCAATCTTCTAGGTAAGGAAGGTACCACTGCTAGATTTGTATTAACTCAGGTGCTGGAGAGATGGCTCTTCAGTTAAGAGCACTATCTGCTCTTACAGAGGACCTGGGTTTGTTTTGCAGCACCTGCATGGCAGCTAACAGCTACCTGTTTTAATTCTAGCTCCAAAGGGCTGAGTCCAACACTCCCTTTTGGTCTCTGTGGGCTTTACATGCAAATGTTGCACTTACATACATGCAGGCAATCCCTTAGTCACACAAAATTGCCTTAGCTCATCTCTTAGATGTGTGTATGGTACTCTAGTGCTTAAAAGATATTTATTTGATAAAGATGACAGATAATTTCTATTATATTCCATAAATGAAAAAGAAAGAAACATTTCGGATAATAGTCTAAAAGTCCTTTAAAAATATTTTTGTTTGTGAATGATGAATGTGTGTGTGTGTGTGTGTGTATGTGTGTGTGTGTGTTCCTTATGTTTGAGTGCCACACACCATGCAAGTTGTGGTGTGTGTGGAATTCAGGGGAGACCCTCTGTATCAGTCTTCATCTTCTACCTTGAGACATTTTCTCTGTTGGTCCTCACTGCACACCCCAAGTTTCAGAGGATTCTCCTCTTTCCACCTCCAATCTGTTGTAGGAGCACAGAGATTATGGATGCATTTTACCATACCTGGTCTGTTATGATTCTGGATATTTGAACTCAGACCATTATACAATTGCTGAATATACTGAGTCATCTCTCCTGCCCAGAAAGTAGTGATTTTTATATTCATTTTCTAAAGTGGTAGATTCCCATGTAATCTTTTATTGCTTAATGTTTATGTTGTCCTTGAAATAATAGACTTCAAAATGATTTATTTAGTCTAATTTATTAAAATTTTTGACATAGGGGTCTCGCTTTATAGTTGAGGCTGATCTAGATCACACTGTTTAGCCCAAACTGCCTTCAGACTTACTGTGATCCTCCTGCCTCAGCTTCCTGGGGCCTGGATTACAGGTCTGGACTACTATGCCCAAACTGAATTTGTATTTGTTAGAAATAAATTTTAGGTGCAATAGAAGCAAAGTGTTAAGGGAATAATGATTGATAGGCATTGTGTCAATACCTGTTCAATGTGTGCACCGCTGATCTGGGTTCCAGCTCTGCAGTCCTGTCCTGTTCCCTCCACAAGTTCCTCCACCACCCATTCATCTCCCCATCAATAAATTGCCCACTTCTTTTTGTCAGACTTCTCTGGACCTAGACAGAGAAAAGTTATTTCCCCAGTTGATGTTAGTTTTTTTTTTTTCCCCTGAAAAATCTTCAGTTTATAATATCTGTCCCCTACCTCGCCCAATGTAAAAAGTAAAATGTGAAAGATCTCTGTGAATTTCCTGAAAATGTTATCAGTAAAAGGATAAAAATCCCAAAGGACATCACCAGATTTGTAACCTCAAAACTCCCCTAGGTGAGCTGATGAAGAAAGCTCATTCATTAGAAATCGGTAGCTCTCACATTGTGCTGTATAAATCAACATAATATAAATCAACATAATGTGATAGGATTCAGCATCAAGTTAAAAATGGTTTTACTGCTTCTTCTCATACCATATTTGCAAATTATTAAAACAATCTACAAATGTACTTTTTTTCTTTCAACAAACTCAAGCTTGTTTCAAACCATTATGACTTACATATATTTTAATATAAAGCTATTCTATTCTCTTGACAATTTAGTATCAACTTTTTAAGATAATATTCTGATCTTTTCCCAGAGATATTTTTATTTAATAAGCACATATACACTAAAGATAAGATATCCAAAATTGATGCATGGTAGTATATAACTTATTTAAGTATTATTGAAGTTTATTTATTATATCAGATGTTCTTCTGATATAATAATGAGAAGTAAGAATGTCTCATTATTCTATTTTATAATCAAGATTTAATTTCTAAATATAATTCATTGATTATGTGACTATGACTGCCTGTTCACTGTCACTAATTTTAATCCAAATTCTGTTTACTGAACAATGTCTAAAAATTTGCTTGCCCATAGGTAAATAGAAGCTAAGTGTTCTTTAAGGAAAATATATTTCCATGCAACTTTTGGGTAAACAGCCAAGTTGGCAAGTTTTAAAAACCACGCACGGAGCATCTTGACTGGGCTGATGAAATGACAGCACTATGGGCACCAGCTGGGAGCTGGCTGCAGTTCAGAAACGGACTCAGAACGGTAGAAGCAGAATGCAAGAGGTAAGAGCCCTCCACTGGTGGGATTGCTTTGTTTAAACCTGCAAGAAGATCATTTGCTAAGGCAGTTTTCCCAAACTGTGCCCATAGCTGATTTCTTGTCTGAACAGGAAAAAAGAAGGTGACAGAAGGGGTTACGAATGCCTGTGAAGCAGCACTGAGCAGTCTGCCCAGGGTGGTCACCGAGGTCCCCATGGAGCTCGGATCCCTGCTGAGCTGAAGCAATCGCCAGTTCTGCGCTCCTGAGAGGCCTTCATTCTTCAAATACAGCAGTGAACCGGTAGAGAGAAGAGAGGGCCAGTCAGGTGATGGCTACAAGCTGCATGGGTCAGTGTCTTCTTCAAAATACAAACCAATGCAATGCCAACTAAGGCCCCAAAACAGATTCTATAAAAAGTCGTATGTGCGGATTTTGAGACCTGTTTTGCCTTTTTAAAGTCTCTGCACAAGCAAGTTGTTCACCTGATTTTAAAGGCAACTCCGGGAGTGCTGAGAAAGCACAAACAGCCATGCGCACAGCATTTTCACAACCAGGGAACGTGGTTCTCTTGAAATCTTGCAAGATAGCTCTTTCCCCCTAGACTCACAACACCAGAATTTTGCAAACACCAGAATTTCCTTAGCTTTGATAAAGTTCAGGTCAGCAGCCTTCAGACTTCAGAATGTATCTGGACCTCTGCACAGGCTGTACTTTCCTTTTCAACGCACCCAGCAATAATCACTTTGATATTTTGAGATAACAAATACTGATCTATTGTCTTTCCTGGGGAACAAAATCTGAAGTTCCCATAAGAAATAGCATTTTATTAATATCCTTAAGGATCTTGAAACATGGGTTATTGTAATGTCAGCAAATCTGTGCATCCTATTTGGGCAGAAAAATTAACTATCTAGCATTACTGACCCAACGGGGGAATTTCTGAGGTCCTCTGATGAGAGAGAAGTATTACTAAAACGGAAGTTCACAGATTTTTTTTTTCTTTATCCTTCCTCTCTCAATTTACGTTGACCATTTCTTGGAAGTAAAAAAAAAAAAAAATGTAGAAATTTCTTAATAGCTACTTGAGTCCAGATATAGTCCCACTCATTTATAAGTCTGCAATCTTAAACTTACAAAGAAATTAGTCAGGTTACAGTATTCCTTTATAAAACAAAACACTTCACTAATATTAATGAAGATTGGGGAAATTTGTGCTTTTGCTGATCAGCCAAGCAGTCCTATGAAAATTTACTTCCATGGACTCTTTTTGCTCGGGGAACCATGGGAAATATAAGATTAAAAATCTTACAACCACTTATAAAAATTTATATTTGTTTATGATATTTTATTACACTTGTTAAAATAATTACTAGAAGTTACAAATTGAAAATATTATTGTAAAACGCATTGTAATTCTTTTAAATATGAAACCAAGGAACATTTCTTTTTCAAATATTATTAATCCTTCAGAGAACAGTGAGGAATATGTGCAATATCAGATCAGTGTTGTTCACTGAGAAGTGTCTATAATACCACTCACTTGTGGGCAAATAGATGCTAATTTCCTGTTAAAAATATTATTCAACTTGTTTGCACTACTTTTCTTAATACATATGTCTTTTAAATTTTTTGCTTTTAATTTTTTTTTTTTAGAGTCTCATATAGCCCAAGCTACCCTCAAACTCACTGTGTAGCTGAGGGTGGCCTTGAGCACTTCATCCTCTTACCTTAGCATCCAAAGTGTTGGGATTCCAGGTGAGTCATTCCTTGCCAGGCTCTTCATTTTTTACAGTGACTGTCCTTGTAGAAATTCTGAGTCTTCATTGCCCTCTCCCTTCTTTATATTGTGCATTGGTCAATTTTTATTGTTTTGTCCCTGTGACAGAGTACCTCAGCAAAACAGCTTACAGAAGGAAAGAACTTATTGGAGTTCTTGGTTTCAGAGATTTAATCCTAAAGGGAAAGGGACATGGTACTGCAAAGTCCTTTATACCATGGCATCCAAGAAGGAGAAGAGGGGGGAGGGGAGGGGAGGGGAGGGGAGAGAAAATACGTGTGATAACTAGCTTTCTCTTTCCCCCATTTTAATCCCACCTGAACAGCATCTTTAGAAACCTTACAGGATAGTATATTCAAGACATGTCTTCCTCAGTTAATCCTCTGAAAATACCTCTATCCATTCATCCAGGAGAATCTCTGTGGTAGTTTTCAAATCATTAAGTTGGGAAGATTAACCATTTCATAAATTATGTCCTGTATTTCTACTTGCTATCTAGCTGATGGATGGATTTTTACAAATTTAGTATAAGTCTTTTATATCTTTAATATTAAAAATACCCAGAAACATTGTTTTCTTCTTCCTCCTATTCTTTGCCCTCCTCCTCCTCTGCCTTCTTTATGACATAAGCAAGAGTAGTCACATGCTGTTACTTACTGATTACGTGGCATATGTGGTTTTAATTAATCCGTGTACTAAACCCATTAAGCCATCATCTTTATTTACTAAATGAGTAAACCAAAGTTTATAAAATTTAAATGAATTCAGCGACATAATTTGGTTAGTGAACAGTAAAACCAGATTAAACGCTCAGGCTCTCCAACTGCAGTGCTCATTCTCATGAGCATCAGTTATCCTCGTCCTCTTCTTTATGAGATTCCATTTCCATTGGGTCATGTGAAATGGCTGTTAAGAGCAGGGACACATTGAAGATATATCTTGCTTAGCCTAAACAAGAAGCACGGTTTGAATCTGTTGGATTAATTTGTTCATTAAACATGCAGCCGTATTCAAACAGACTTCACATCTGTACACTGGAGTCTTCTGACAAGCTGGTACTGGGGGTTCAGACCTAGCAACAACCATACTCATAAAATCTTGTTCTCTTTATTTTCTTATTATTCAACTTAATTTCTAACAAGAATTTCTAATGTTACAATAGCAGAAATTCTTCAGTTCTAATTTTGTGACTTTTTTCAGCCTTAATAGGTTTAGAACATGAGCTCCTTTCATGTTGAAATTCTGTCTCCAATGAGGGTCTTTCTCCCTTACGGCTTCCTGAGGTAATGGCATCTCAGATCTTCCAGTCCAAGAACCCCATTCTGCCTCCTTCCCAAGGTCTCAGGTAACTTCTGAAATCACCTCAGTTAGCCAGATGGAAAAAATAGAATGATTAATTACTTTAAAAAATAAAATAATACACTTTCCAAATGTTGGGCCACATTTACTCTAGGATGTACAAGATGATTTAATTGAGATGCAAGAAGAAACCTCTAGAGATGCTTTTTCCCAGTCTGTGAAACTGACACTGGAAACACACTTAGCAAAAAAGCGTTCTCCATTTGCCCGTTCAGAGGCGTTATTATTTAGCAGTAGATTGTTAGAATTGTAATTTATAAAGGTGATCAAATAGACAATATATTATCTATATTTAATAACCAATAAACATTTAGTGAAGATGGTATAAAAGAACTCTTGCCTGCCTCTTGGAGATACTTTATCTACCTTGCAAAAATGCACTTAAAGAATTGTTGCAGTTAAGGAAGAATTTCTATCTTTTATTTACAAAAGAAAATCTCTGAATACTTACGTTTTAATCATCAGGTAGAAAGGAGCTGGTCTTCAAGGAACCTTAAACTCTGAAAAGAGCAGGCTGAAAAGTTATAATTGTAAGTGATTCCAACTTTAGATAAATTTGCTCATAAAACAATTCCACTTGTAAATATCTTCACATAACTCTGCTTTAAATGCAATTCTTTTATCCTCTGGTAATATGTTTCCTATCCACCCCCCCCCAAAGTTAGCCAGTAGGGACAAAGTCTCCATATCAGACCAGCTTTATCTCTCCCTGTTCTGTGATGAATGTATACAGTGTTTTCAGCAATGAGGTTTTATTGTCAAGATTTTAGTGAGCTGGGAATTTTCCAAGGTAAATAACCACTGGCCTGACCAGACATACCCCATGCTCCGATACTGGCACGAATGTCATGGAGCGACAAACCTATCCATGTTAGCTTCAGTTTTCAACTTGACACACCTGGAAAAGGGAAACTCAACTGGCCCGTGTGCATGTCTGTGAGGCATATTCTTGATTGTTGATTAACTTAGGAGGGAGGGCCCAGCCCATTGTAGGTGGTGCCACTCCTGAGCAGGTAGTCTTGGTTTGTGTAAGAAAGCAGGTTGCTCAGAGGTCAGAAAAGCAAGCCAGGAGCAGTCCTCTGTGGTCAGTGCCTCAGCTGCTGCCCCAGGTCCCTTTCCTAAGCTCCCGGCCTGACATCACTCAGTTATAAACTATCACCGAAAGTGGAAGGTGACAATCAAGCCTTTCCTCCCCCAAGTTGGTTTTGGCTAATGTTTTATCATAGCCTCAGAAACCGAACCAGGACACAATCACTTCAGGACTAGATCTGAGGCCTGCACCACAACATGAAACCTATACTTATATCATTATCCAGGTCGAGAACCTGTGACTAAACAAGTTGTAGGCACTAGGAGGAGAAACTACTACCATTATTCTGCTAAATGGACTAAGTATTAAACCAATTCCTAATAGCTCACTTTATACTCGCAATTAACACACCTCTCAACTTGTTCAGAGACGTTTCTTTGGACAGTAAGACAACACAGAAACCCACAACTGGTCAAAGTGCAGTGAATGACAAACTGCATGATACTCATCTTTAACAGGACATCTATATCACTCACTACTCCCAGGGTTCGAGATTATTGCTGCAAAATGTGCAGAAAGATTTTAAGAGACAGAGGAAATGAATGACTACAGGGAAACAGTATTCTCCAGACTCAATAGAAAAGTTGCATATATGAACTCACGGCAGTTATATGCATAAGACCTGTGTAACCTCAAGCCAGAGAAGTTCCTAGTATGGAAAGGTGGGGTCCTACCCTAACGTGAGAAGCTATTGGCCAAGTTAAGTAAGCTGCTGAGAGAGAGAGAATCACCTTTCTTTAAGAATGTGGACCCTGGTAGGTTGACCACACTCCAGTGACCTCACCCAAGAGTTTATGCATAACACAACTTGAATTTCCTGGTTTAAAAAAAGTATGAAAGAGAGGAAACACAATGTTGTGTAGGTAGGAAAATACATTGTATGAAATTCTTAAAGAAAGACTAGAGAAAAAAATTTTAAAAAATAATTCTGAATATCTTGTTTTCTTATAGATCTTCCCTGTGAAAGGCTGTGAATACCTTGGAGCATGTTTTATAAATACATGAGAATATGGGTCAGGAGAAATGGCTCAAGGGTTAAGAGCACATAGTGGTCTTATAGAAGATGGGAATTCAGGTCCCAGCACCCATGTCTAGCAGCTCAAAACTGCCTGTAGCTCTGCTCCAAAGGAGTCCATGCCTTCTGCTGGCCCCTGTTGGCACTGCACTCTCAGGTACAAACACACACTCAGGCACACATTTACAAACAAAATTTTTAAACTGATATCATAAAAACGAAAATATATAAAATATTTCAGTTTCTTTCTTTAAAAATAAACTTACTGAAGTGTGAAACTGAAAACCTCCTATTCAAATTCAACAGAATAGTTGTATTTTAGTAGGCAAGAATGAAACTTGAATTTCAAGATTTCACAAATGCAAGGACTTAGTATTCTTCCATCTGGATATATGAATTTTACCGCTTGATTCTTTCATTAATGACCGTCATTAAATTGGTAAACAGAACATCTCAATAAATACAACTTACAGCCAGACCTGAAAATAATTCTGACATAATATTTTGAATCAGGATTTTCATGATGTTGTATATTTTTTCCACATAACAAGTACAATCTTTTTATTTTTAATAATTAACAAAAATTCTAACAACACTTAGAATAGAAAACACTGTCTTAACATGCTTTTGCTACATCTTTTCTCCATCCAATTTAATTTCATATTTTTGTTCTGTTACAGCCAATTCCAACATAGTGCTATGGTTACTTTGTAAGACTTTGGTAAGCCTTTCTCATATCAAGTGTTTTGGGCTTTTATTTGAATAGGAAGATTTATCAGTAAAGCAATGCAAAATATAAACAACTTTTTAAATTTCTGATCATGGACTATGTCCTGGAAATTCCCTTCTGTTTCATACCCCTACAGAGATTTTTAATCAAGAGACGAGATACAGAAATTATGATGTTGCTTTACCTGTTTCTAGCTCCCCCTCTCTTCTCTTCCTCCTCCTCTTCCTCCTACTCCTCCTCCTTTTCCTCCTGCTCCTCTTCCTCCTCCTGGTCCTCCTCCTCGTCCTCCTTCTCCTCCTCCTCATCCTCCTGCTCTTCCTCGTGCTCCTGCTCCTCATCCTCCTCCTCCTCCTCCTCCTCCTGCTCTTCCTTCTGCTCCTCCTCCTTCTCCTCCTCGTCCTCCTCCTCCTCTTCCTCCTGCTCCTGCTCCTCTTCCTCCTCCTGGTCCTCCTCCTCCTCCTTCTCCTCCTCCTCCTCCTCCTCCTCCTCCTTGTCCTCCTCCTTCTTCTTCTCCTCCTCCTCCTCTTCCTCCTCCCCCTGGTCCTCCTCGTCCTACTCGTCCTCCTCCTCCTCTTCCTCCTGCTCCTGCTCCTCTTCCTCTTCCTCCTCCTCATCCTCCTCCTTGTCCTCCTCCTTCTTCTTCTCCTCCTCCTCCTCTTCCTCCTCCCCCTGGTCCTCCTCGTCCTACTCGTCCTCCTCCTCCTCTTCCTCCTGCTCCTGCTCCTCTTCCTCTTCCTCCTCCTGATCCTCCTCCTCATCCTCCTTCTCCTCCTCCTCCTCGTCCTCCTCCTCCTCATCCTCCTCCTCCTCTTCATCCTCTTTTTGTTTTTGATAGAAAACATGACAACAGTGCTGAGAAGATAGCTAAGGATGTAAGAATGCTTAACATGTAATCATGAGGTCCTGAGTGTGATCCAGGACACATGTAAAAAGCCAGTCATTATCATAGGCACCTGTAACCCCATTTGTCTCAGGGCAGATACGGGACAAGGGATTAGACTTACCCACTACCATCTGCACTCCAGTATGGGAGACTCTGTCTCCAAGGAATAAGAAGGAGAGGGTTGTAGCAGGACATCTGACACATTCCTTTGGCCTCTACAGGTGCACGTGTGTGTATACACTTCACATTTACAGGGGAGGGAGGGAGGGAGAAAACAAAAGGAAGTCTGAATTCAGTCAGAATATGTACCCTTTGAAAGTTTTCTGTCCTGTGTCAATATCTGAATTTACATGTGAAAATCTGGGAGCATAAGTAACTGACTTTTTATTTTGTGATTCCATTCCCACCCCACAAAGATAACAGCAGCCTACATGTTCGATTCAAATACAATAGTTCTCAAAAATAAAAGAATTTACCTGCTAAGGTAGAAACGTGGATTTTATTGATAAATATATTTGTATTTCAGATTAGGAAATACTATAAAATTATTTGAGGAGTGGACTCAGTCATGAGGCAGGTTATGTCGTGAGATCTGAGTTTGTGAATCTACAAGGTTGCTTCAGCTGACTGCCCCACGTGGAACTGAAGGGCAGCCAGCACTGGGGAAATGCAAACCGAAGAGGGTACTGGTAGTCTTTAGCACAGAAAAAAAGCCTCTGCGCACGCGGCACATGCCATCATGACACAGATTTTAAAGAATGAACCCCCAGGCCTGGAAAAAAAAAGTTAATGAGTTCTGCTTCTTCTTTCTGTGACCTTTTCATTAGGTTTTCATGGGAATTTGTTTTCTTTGTTTGAGGCTGAGCTGTTCTGTGAAATCACAGTGGGAGAGCAATTCTGCAGTAGGGCTCTGGTTCACAGATTTTGCAAGTTACCACTGAGATTATCTCTCTTTAGCAATCGAAGATCCCAAACTAGGCAGATGCCCAGAAAAGTAAAATATTGTCTTAAGAACTCCATCACAGGATTTCTCTTCCTAGGAGTATTCTTCTTTGAAGACATCTTTTCACACACACACACACACATACACACACACACACACACACACACACACACACACACACAAATTGAGACTCATTATTACTACTACTTTTTCCTTCTTTCAAATTCTGTTCTCCTTAATGTTGGTTAACTCACACAAAAATGTCACAGGAGAGTGGGAAATTGAAAAGAGCAGAGGCTCAAAGCTTGGCCTGCAACCTGACATGGCCATTCCTGATGCCTTCAGAGTCTGTCTCTTACCAGTGATAGAAGACTCTGTCTGCCTTGACTCAACGTCAGTGCTATCTCCCTTCTCAGTGGCCCGCTGGGACTGAAACTTTCTGTATCCACCAGGGGTCGCTGCTTGACCTAAGTGCATCAGTTAATTTCATTTAGTTTACAACAGAACTGGCTTCTGACTAGATAAAATTAAGGCTAAGGGAACTAACCTGATTCTGTTCATAGCACTTGATCAAGGGGTGGGCTTGAGAACTTCACTTGTCCAATCAACCTAAGAAAGAGCACATTTTTAAAAGATATATATTGTACCACCATGACTTATATACAGACCATCAATTGGTAATGACAGTGACAGAAATATTTAATATTTTGAAATTCTTTCCTGCATAACAATCTCTGTCCTGGCCCCAAATCCTTCAGATTTTAGTCTTGGTCTAGTATATTTATCACAGATTAATCTAGTTATTTTACCATAAGCAATCATAATTTTACACTCTAGTGTCATTGAAACCCTACAAAACCTTGTGAATAATTTTAATCTATTTCTCTTCAAGTTATTCTGTTTTCATTATCTTGGTTTAAACACAATTCTACATATGAAATTTTTAGAAAATGAAAAATCATAACGTGAATTAAAAAGTAGCAGAAGGGGTAAAAAAGGTAACATCAGCAATATGAATTTCAGATGATAGCAAGCTGAATATAAAAACACTACATATTTATTGGAAACAACCATCATGAGTGAAGCAACCCGGAGTGAGAAAGACAAATGTCACACGGACTCGCTCATAACTGGATGCTAGCTTTGAATTCTTAGATATGCATGTTTCAATTTGAAAATTCAGAGAAGTCAAAAAATTAATAAATGACCATGGGTAGGTTGTGGGCAGGCTTCCTGGGAGCAATATGAAATAGGAAAGGGAAATTTTAGAATAGAAATTGTTAAATGGGGTGAAGAACGGGAGGGCTGGGCAACAGAGGGAGTATGGGGAGGGATAAGTAATAGTGCAGCCCTTTAGAAAAAGTCATATGGAAAGATATCACTACAGAAGCTTCTTAAAGTATAAAATATGTAATATATATATGTGTGTGCATAAAGTTAAATTATGCATCAAAGAAAGAGATCAAAGGGAGTAATCCTAAAACAGAGAGATATGGTCCTTTCTAGACAACATAGGTTAATGAAAAACAAAACCTCTGTTCCAGGAGTGGACTTCCTCTCTAGAAAGTGCTTACCATGGGTCCTGTAGACAGTCAGATAGTAATGGTCATTGCCCCTTCTCTTTGTTACCCACCAGACTGAATGGTTATATCCTATTGTTGAAGACACTACATAAAGGAGCTAGAGAAGAAATAAGGAGAAATCGAGCTGGTGCTGACTTCAGAGCCTCATCTCCACTGCTAGAGTTCATAGTGCAGGAAGGTGCTATGCATGCTACTGGAAAGAAAAAAAGTAATCACCAACCATATCCAGCTGTCAATCCTGTGTACAACACAACAGCTGGTCTGTGGAGTGGCTCATCAGTGCAACAGTGGCACAAATATTACAGGAGTAACCACACACTCTAATCGAATCTAAGGCCTGCCTCCTAGGACAGAGCCCATAACTGACATTGATATCGGGCCTAGGAACCTGAGGCTGGTTAGATTATAGAACATAGGGAAGTAACTAGTATTTTATACTGTGTAGTTCCTGTGTTGACCTGACTCTTAATGACTTTGTGTTCCATCTATAGATTAATGCATCTCACAACCCTCACCATGGAAGTTTCTTTATGCAATGGATGTTGATAAGCACAGAAACCCACAACTGGCCAACATTCAGAGTATGTGCCTCCATAGCGCCAATAATTGCTTCTGTACAAGAAGAAAAGTGAGCTGTAGGCCACTGTTGACAGTTCTTGGGAGGTAGAAACAGTGTTTCTCTTGGAGTAAGGGAAGACTGACAAACAACGGAGTTTAATAAGCATATCTTACTCTGGGGAAAGATCAAGGAGACCTGACGCCCACTATAGAAGTTTTTGTTGTTGTTGCTGTTTGTTTCCTAGACTGATAGTTCCTTTCCTGTGTGTATAGATATTACCTGACTTTCTCTGTACCTCTGTTCCAATCTATCATAATCGGGACACAGTGAACTAGCATAGACTGTGATACTCTGGCTGCTGCTATTACAGAAAGAAGAGTATTTTTAGCCCTTATAGCTCCACAAGTATGCAGGAAATTCCCAGTTAAACACTGGTGTACAGGCAGAATAGAAATTCTGAACCTTAACTGTTATGAAAACAGCAGTAATATTTTTTATCTGTTGTTATTCAAAAAATCAGAATTTAGTGACTAATAACATCTATTTATTGGCTTATAATTCTTTAATTCACAAGTTCAGAGGCATGTGGATAGGTTTCTAAGATTTTTTTTTTTGGCCTTTTTGAGACAGGGTCTGCCTGTAGCCCAAGCTGTCCTGGAGCTACTATGTAGACCAGGCTGGCCTTGAACTCACAGAGATCCTCCTGCCTCTGCTTCTCGAGTGCTGGGATTAAAGGCATGCACCACCAAACCAGGCCTGGTTTGAAGGATTTTATAAGGCAAAAATCAGGGTGTGAGCTAGAATTTGTTCATGTATTGACTCTGAGCACATCCAAACACATTTACTTTTGGTTGAATTTTACTTCTTGCAGCTATAAAACTGATAATCCTGTTTCCCTTTACAGTCTTTTTCAGCCCCTAGAGAATATCTATTTTCTTGCCATATGATGAAAGTCTGAATAGAATTCCTCAACATGAAATTCTCTTATGCTTTAAAGTTATGATTCTTGGCTTTGCCCTTTAGACCAAGAAAGACTGGGTAGGTCATATCCATCTGGATAACTTCCCCATCTTAGGATAAACCACTGTGGGACCTTGATTGCATATGATAAACTTTAAATCTATAGTTACCAGACAAATTGGTGAGGCCATATGGATAGGGTCAATGTGAGCCCTGTTAGTCTTCTGTCTATGACTGAGAACCAATATTTATGGTTCTGGCCCAAATTTTCATGCAACCATTGAAAATTGCACAATCATTTCCTAAAACAATACCTTCTTGAAATTAATAAGATGAGGCAGTTATTTAGGTGCAAACTTGATTCATTAATGTTAGAAACAACTATTTTTTATCAAAACCTCCTCAACTCATTTTCTTACTAAGGACAACATGAGAGAGCACATAGGTGTGTCTTAGAATATTTGCACAGATTAATGGAAACATACTGCATGCGCGGCTTTCCTTGTTGCTGTCACATAAGAACATGAAGGAAGGAAGGCTTATTATGTGACACAGACACAGACTGAGGGTTCAGTCCACGATGGGAACACAGGGTGGTGAAAGCATGAAGTAACTGCTCACATTGTACCCACAGTCAGCAATGGAGAGAGATGCATGCTGGTACTTTCGTTTTCCTTTTTATTTAGTCCTGAATTCAAGCCCTTGGGACAGATTTGCCTACACTTTGGGTAAACCTTCTAACTATAATTGAACCAATCTAGAAACTGACAGACATACCCAATGATCAGTCTCTTACGCAATTCTGGAGTCCATCAAGTTAACAGTTAAGAGTAACCATCATGCATGCCATTAGGCAAAAGGACTTAATAAAATTTTCTATCAACAAGTGATATTGCACAATTCTTTGTTAGTTTTAACATAGAAATAAAGAGCAGATATTAAAGTATCCATTGTCAGTTAAGGAGATAAAATTATATCAAGGACACAGTATAATGGAGAAGACAGTGGGATGTGTGTGACTTGTGAGGCACGCTAGAAAAGGCAGTCATCCTAATAAAAGACTTTTAAACTACTTCACTTTTAGAACACTGCCCCAATAAAGAAAGCATCTTCAGACTGAAGCAAGGAAGTTAGGACTTTAAGACATCTTCATGTGAGTTCCATAATCATCTATATTGTTACTTATTTGAACTCAATATGACACTTGCCAGTGAGTTTAAGGTCATATGCCATGGTTAATATATGAAGGGTAGTTATTAAGTGAAAGACAGATAAGACTTTAATGCCAATGATTATTACTAATTTTGAATTTTTTGACATTTTCATGATGCTTCTTTTCAAAATTTTTACATGTTTCTATTGATAATTTGTTCTTAAAATGTTGAAATGCTGACAAAAATCATCTCTTCTGAGTCCTGTTACATAAGACTAGAATCATTTATTTGCTTCTAAGCAAATTGGTTTAGCAATTATTACCTTTTCACATTTAAATTTATCTTTTTATTAGGTATCATAATTCTAAATTTGATCTGAGTAGAGTTGTCAAAAAAATGAAGATTCTATGGATTGAATTTATTATCTTGGTGCTTGTGAAACAGAAAAATCGAAATAGTAGATTTGCGATGCATCTCTGGGTTCTACAGTCAAATAACTTATACCCACTTGAAATCTCTCCCTAAAAGCCTTTAGACATCTCAAACTCAGTAAGGATAAAATGAAATTCTGCACTCTGTCCCCAAAGTCCATGTCATGTATTTTCTCTTTCAATGAGAAGCATGTTAGCTGTCAGGGCAAAGGAGTCATCGGTGAATCATCCCTTCTCATCTCACTGGAGTCCATCAAGAAGTATTTCCATTACGTTCACTTCCAGAGCACAGCTCAACCCACTGCACATTTCTCTACCTTTGTTTTACATTTTAAAACATTTTATTTTTTATTCTTTTTTTAATTATTGAGGTTTTGGACATTTCATATGACAGTTCATAATCAAATTTAGACTCCCTCCCCAATCCATGCCCTCCCACTGCCACAGAACCTCATGTATTTTGCTATACATGTCAAGTCCTATCCAGGCAAGCATTTGCACTCAGATGTCCTTGGATGCAAATTCACCCACTGGAATCCAGTCAGCCTACTTATAGATCGCTGGTGCATTCTTCCGCCTTTGTTGCTAACACCTGTGATCAGTCAATCACCTTCAGTTGGGTTTCACAAGACTGCCTTATTTTCTCTTGTTCCTTGAGGAATAGTATTTCCCAGGCCCTTCCATTATGCAAATACATAACAAGCAATCTTCCTAAGCCCTAATTAGATACAGCTACATCCTTTCTTTAGACCCTCCCTGGCCTCTTTGTCACACCAAGTATACTTAGACCTCAAGGTCAGCGCTGGTCATAATTCCTTCTCAGAGAGAATTTCCGGGACATCCGGCTCAGAAGAAGGGTTCACCTGACTCTCCTCCTTCCTGGCTCTCCTATGCATGATTCTCCATTCTGTCTGTTTCCTGTGTTTGCTCTTTGTCTGCTTGATTATAAATTCAATGGTGAACATTCTGTCTACTTTTCTCTCTGCTGGACTAATCCTCCCCCAAGCTTGGGATGGCTGATCCATCTTCTCTTCAGTGGGCATAATGCATCTTGAGAGGTCATTTTTGATCATTCTAACAAAGTCCATTTACTTTTAGTCACTTTAAAAAAAATTAATAATAGCACAACTAAAAATCATTTCCCTCAGTTTATTCTCCTCAATTGGTTCAATACTTATCAAATAACTACCTGAATAAATGAATATATCAGAGTTATAATAGAAATTATAACTAAATAAAGATGGATCTAAGGAAAATTTTTATATATGAGCATTTTTGACAGAACCTATATTTGTCAAATCCATTTATTGACTGTTTTAGTAATATCAAATTAATTTTTTATAAATTGACTTTGTGCATAAAAATCATATTGTAATCCTTTGACTAAGTCACAAAATTGCATACGCTTTCTTATTCTTACTAATGATCCAGCTATGGAGACATCACTGAGTGTTAATTTCTTTATTAATAGAGTTGGTATGATTGTACTTCATTTTAAGTTCATATGCAGTAATAGTAAAATAATGGTTTTGTTGTTAATAGTAGAAAAAGAAAATGCTCATAGAAGTTAGCAAAAGCTCTTTAGAATAGAAAAATAAAGAATATGCTCACATTGCACTAAGCACCCTGGAGGTAGGTAAGTTACCAAGATTAAGGTTTCCATAATTGGTATAACTCATAGCTCACATTAACTTTAGATGGGCTGCCATTTTTCACAGGTTTTGAGAATAGTGTTAGAAATACTCAAACCTAAGCCCTAACAATCATGAAAGTTAGCATAGAGTATTAAGCTAATTAAAACACTGGAGCTCTGGAGACCTGAATTTAATACACATTTTGCCACTAACTTACAATGTAACCCTAGGCAAGGGAGCAGGTCTCTTTATTCTTGGCTTTATCTGTGAAGTGAACGCACTTTCCAGAGGGGGCCTGAACTGCATAGCAATGAATTAAAGTATAAAGTATAAAGTAAGAGTGGCATCCTGATGATAATTGTAAATGAATATTATTAAAAAGACAACATAGCTAAAGAAATCTGCAGATAAGTTGCATTTGACCCCTTCAACTGGGTTACTGTTCTCAGAGGGAACAGGGTAATTTTAATTTTACTTATTTCCTTTAACTCTGTTCTCTGGTGCCACAGATCACCCCTTTCAATAGCATTCAAAAGTAAGTGATTAAGCAGAGGTTCAGAGTTTCTGCACCACTGTGTATTTTTTCTTTTTTGCCTTAGTTTACATAAATACAACAAGCAAATACCATTTCCCAAATACAGATAGTCTTGTGAAAGCCTTCTTTGTATACTCTTTTAAAACAGAAAACTTGTTTGCTAAGAAAGAAACTAGCTAAACATAACAGAACTTAGGAACATGGTTAGAATGCCTTTTCCTTATCGAGTCTGGGACATGGGATGCCTCAACACCATGTCTTTCCAGTTTTCACACACATATCCATGACCTGAAAAGCCCTTATGTATAGTCAGGCAAGCTTTCAGCAGCATTCAGTAAAGAAATCTTCATCAGCTTTACTGAAAAATAAATATACACAGTGTTACTGCAACCAGAACACTCATATATTTTATTCCTTAATTAAAGCTCTGATGTCTATTGCCACTAATTCTCTTACTGAGCCCCACCCCCACCCCGCCCCAAGAAGCATAATTGGGAAGTGTGACTAAGGTACTAGATGATAAATGTGTACAACTCTCCCCATATTGAGAGTTGTGCCGGAATAGAAAATGAATGAATGTCATCACAGTGTGAAATATTGGCTGGACTGTAAGATAAATTAGCCTACCTGTAGCACATTGCAATTTCTATGCAAAATTAATTTATTTTACTTGCTAAATTATGGTTCTTTTGTTAATTTGTTCAGGTAATGCGTTTTATTATTAAGGAGAGCCTTTCTGAATGATGCTAGTGTGATTCTTGATTGAGTTTTGCTTGCTTGGAAGCTCCAGCTACACGTGAGGTATTGCCACTCACCACTCTAGGAGTTGTGCTGCCTTTTCTCGGGTGTTCACGCTCGAGTAGATTATTCTAAAACGGCTGTAGATTACTTGAAATATAAATTTCATGTGACAATACTTGGTGGCCTGAAACTAGTTGGGACTTTCACTTCAACAAGGAATTATCAAAATCAAATAAAGGATGTCTCTCTGTCTCTGTCTCTGTGTGTGTGTGTGTGTGTGTGTGTGAGAGAGAGAGAGAGAGAGAGAGAGAGAGAGAGAGAGAGATCTGTTTATTCTCCTGAAACAGACTTTATTTCTGTTTACCAAACATGAGTGCAATTCAGTGAGCACTAAGTGGTCATAAATGAACCTTGTTTATTTTGAAATAAACTGTGACATTGTTAACATTGCCACGTTCTTTTTAAAGACATAATGTAAACCAACACGCCCCCAGTATTTCCTGTGCTTCATCAGTGAAGACAACCTTAAGAACTTCTATATCACTCCCCTAATGTTATTTGTTTTAGAATTGTAGCAGAGCTCTTAAGAATATTAGGAGTGTGAATGCATTAAACCTGTTATTACGGTATTCCAAAACTCGTTAGTTTCGTCTGCTCCTCCAGTAAATGAATCCATAAGCTGATGCTGACTTCATTTGACCTTCATGCAAGTAGCCACTCTGAGCACGATTTGTGAGGTGACTGACTCTCTAAATGTTTTGTCTGGAAATATCGTCCAATAATACTGATTTACAGTGATGCCTAGTCACAAAATCCGTGTGAATACAATGTTCACAATGAATGGGACAGTCACAGTACATCATTCCCAGGAACAAGAGCAGCTCAACAATACGAATCTGAGGCATGCATAACTGCTGTCACTTCAGTCACATTAATATTAAGGACTGTAGTTTCCATTTTAGAATTATCCTGCATGCAAATACCACATTTCAATGTCACATATCCAGTCACCATGGGAAAGCACATAACAGATTTCAAAGAAAAAGAGATGATCAGGACTTTTGACCCTGTATGACTATCAGCACAAATAATCTCTGGATAGAAAAAAAATAGCAACTGAACTTGTAATAATGAAATAAAATTAAATGATTTCTGAGGCCTCATTAGTTTTTGAAGCTAAGGATTAATTTTTTATGATGGAAAGGCAACGTTCAAATAGGTTCTGACTAAGGTACATGATTCATTACACAACTCTCAAACGAGTGTGAAATAGTTAATGATGCAATTTTACTTAAGTAAATAAGAGATTTGGATGCTAAAACTTTCTAGATTACCACCTTTTAGTTCCCCTGGAGGATTTAAAAAAAAAAAAAAAGGTCTTGATAATTGATGAATAGCTCTCTACAATATGCCCCAAGAGAGGACATGAAAAGTATGGGTATAATGCAGACATTAGGAGCTGGTCTGAAGCAGCCTGTTAACTGAATTGAGCAGTGGGGAAGCTCGTACTCTAACAGCTTTCCTGGCAGGTGTTCCTGTTGTCCTGGTGAAGTGCTTCATGTTTTACTCAAGAGTGGTGATAATACAATTGCTCTATCCCAAAACTACTTGTAAAGCTAGAGTAATAAAAGCACGTTATGGCTTCATTATGACTCTGATGTCCCTTTAAACTACGTGCCCCCCAAAATCTGTCTGCTGTTTAAAATATCGTAAAAAGGAAAAATTGTAATACTGAAAATGTAGTTTTATATAACCTTATATGCATTCTTTAAGCCATGTATAAGATTTTTTTCTCATTTGTTTCACAGATTACAAACATAAGCAAATTATACAGAGACAAATAAATGAATACAGATGTATACATTCTATTATTTATCAGTAATTATATAGGAAAGATATACTGCATTTTCCTATCTGGCTGTCAGACAGTACAGAATCCCTCTGGTCATAAAAATGAAACCTCAATATAGTTACATATTCACAAACATTGTCCTCAGGGTAAGTCAAATCAAGAGAGAGAATTAGTTAAGTCTTATTTTTGTTCAACCACAAAAAAGATATTTCAGTTCAGAGATGCACTATGATCTGATTTTATTTTTCATTGAGGAGTTATAAAAGGGAAATATGAAAAGTGCAAACATACGGGGAAAACAATTGCAAACGAGAGGAAAGGCATGATATCATCCTGCCCTGGATGTGGTTCTCACTGGTTGCTCCCAGAGTTTTACTTCAGACGGAGGTACATGAATAGACTGTCAATGCAAGGTACACTTAATTAGGATTTCTGTCGACATGGTCTCAGTGGTCAGTCATTCTTCAGGGTTTATTCATTTTACAGTAAGGCATCATGCCAGGTACTGAAGCTATAGAAATAAAGAAAGGAACTGACCTCCAGGGACTAGGCGTCTGGTGGTGATACAGATAATTGAGTTTAAAAGGAGGTGGGCAAGCGTTACGAAAGAATTATATACAAAGCAGGGAAATGGCTTGCTGTTTAGGGGTACGAGGCAGCATTCCGAAGACTGTGCTAGCAAGAGATTCCCCATCTCCTTCGGGACTGAGGACGTGGGTGCGCTTCTGAGTTTAAGGGACAGTTGTTTAAACCGTTATTTGGAATTCACCGTATCCTGTAATTTACATTTTTCTTTGTCACTGTATCTTTGCAGTTGCGATAGCTTTTGGGACCTCCTCTTCTGATGTTATCACCCGGCTGGAGGTCAAGTCTAAGAATACTATGTATTACAGACGGGGAGGGCATGGAACCTGTTAAGCAAGAGCAAGATCAGATATAACAATCTGTAAGAATTACAGCAAAGCTGAGTTCTCTGACACTCTCCTTATAAGCAGTGCATGTTTTAATATGACAGGTTCCAAGCAATAAATTGATATGTGGGCTTCAAATTAATTTCCCTATAAATGCAGCCCTTGCACATTTACTTTTGTATGAGTGTGTTAGGAAATGATAAGCATTTAAAAAAACTGTTTATGTTTTTATTTATTACAACTTTAATTTTTCTGACATTTTATTAAAATTTTGCAAATTTCATAAAATGCATCTTGATCATACTTAGACCCTCTCCCCTATCTGCAATCCCTCCACACTCACCACCGGATTTCATGCATTCCAACATATATGCTAAGGCTTATGGAGCCACATTTGTGTCCCCAAATGTCCCTCACTGGAAGCCCATCCACTGGAGCCTGGTGGACCTACTTAGCGTCACTCCCATAAATCAACCACCTCTCCCTCTCCCCGTAGTCATTGGTTGCCAATAGTTTCTCAGCTAAGAATGGGGTTTCTTGCCTATTTCCCCACGTCCACACTGGTTTTTTGCCTGGTTTGAGCTTGCATGGCTCTTGTGCATGCTGTCACTACATATTTAAATTTACTCAATTCACTTTTATTGCCTGATTTGGACTCAAATTAGAGTCATTTCTGACAACAGCTATGAAAGTAAAAATGACATTAAAACCATCCTGAAGAACTATTTGTTACACAGCACAAAATAATAAAAATGAGGGTCGTTAAAGAAAAAAAATGAGTTGTCAATTGATACTATTAAAATAGAAAATCGTTATTAATCAAAGATGTTAATGTTTAATAAGAGAAAAGCGACCGTTTTGTCTTGTAATTAGAATATTGATGATATTGACATTCTCTTGCCTTGCGCCTGGTAGTGCAAGCCTTTAGCTAAGTACCTTAGAATGGCTTTTCAGGACCAAAAAGTTTCATATGCTTGACCTGACATTTCAGCTTTTAGGAGTTTTCACAATGAAGAATACTAAGATAAAAACAACTAACCTTATGTGAAATATCATGTGCATAATAGATAAAGGCAAAAAGGCCAAGCAGCATGCCCACATTTTCAGAATGGGGTTAACCCTACTTTTGCTATTGTATGCTTTACTAGAAGGTATTGAACTTATCCCGTTTTGGGCTTTCTGTTTGCTCTATGTAGACCACATTTTTCCCATAAAAATAAAAATCACCCTACATTAGTTGTTTTATTATTATGCTTTTATTCAAGTATGGCAAAACCATGTAGTATGCAAATTCAACTGCCTGTGACAAAGGTTGCCCTTAAATCCCCAGTATCACAATGCATGGTAATACCTAAAGTCCCTTGGGATGTCACTTTCCTACTCTGTATGTCACAAAGCCATAGTGAGATACTGGTTCCATCACCACCAATTTAGTGATAAAGTCATTTAATAAAAGCCCAGAGCAACTCTTTAAAACACTGAGCTTTTTGTTTCCTGTTAAGACAAGTCCTATGAAACAGTGTTCTTTGAAATTTTCTTAGTTCTCTGCATTTATGATATTCTAACTTGAAAAATGAAAATGGAGAACTAAATCTCTAAATAAAAATTAAAGCATAGCTTAGCAACAGATAATAAAAGTTTATCTCTTACTTCATGTATATAATTCTTTTGTTCATTTGAAAATTTTTCTTTTCCTCATAGCATTGGTCCATGTAAGACCAGTGTTCAACAACCAAACTCCTTGTTGTACACAATTTCTTTTGTATTTCCCTAATCAATATTTTATATAGAATGATTTCAATGTTGTAGTTTAAACATTTAAGTACATATGCTTTATATGTTTCTATTTTAGTAGTGATTAATAAATACATTTATTTACTGCTTCAGTAGGCCTTTTCATTCATGGGGGATATAATCCGAACACTTGGTTGATTTTAGTCAATAGTATTCATTCTCAGGCTTTAGCAAAGATAAAATATGCTATCCAGCCCCTTTATATGCTCATATGATCATTGATATGTATTACTTCGCATGCCTTTAAGCATGTGTGTGCCTAGGTAGACATGTGCATGCATATGTGAACTGTAGATGGGTACACAAAAATATTTATATTTTGTATAATTGAATATCAAATAAGAAACAGTAGTACACATTAAACACTCTTTCTTAGTGTATTTTACTAGTGGGTTTGGCACAAAGGCCTATTTAGTCTTCCCGTTTTATCTGCAGTTTTGTAGTCAAACATATTAAGTAGGACGTTTCAGAATAAAATGTTTCATGAATTTTGAACTGCACCCTATTCTGAGGACCACTCCGATTTCTCATCATTATCCTCCTTCTGTCTCTCTGGAGACATCAACCCTTCCTTTGTCCTATATAGCCACACCACAGACACTACCTACAGGTTGGTCACTTGCTGACACTTTTGGTTATGCTGGTTCCCAGATCAGTTGCTGCCATTTCACAATGCATGCATTTAGGTGATCTGTATTTGACTTAATCATGGCCTTAAATGCAAAAGTAACATCGTGATTTTTTTTAGGATAGAAAATATTTGATGTATACTGATGGTAGATTGTTTTATGTTAAACCTATTCTACCCTCTACATCATTAGAATATTGAATTATAAATAGCAATGGTACCTGCTTTTAAAATTTCCCAAATGTGGCAGCAATTCAAGGTCGATGTAGGCCATACAGGTAGTGAGATTCCTTGAAGATGTTCAGAATTCTGTTTCTTTGTTGTTTGGTTAACTTCTTTGGCATTTCATTTGGGAATCCTATCAATTTGACCTCCTCCATGGAGGGCTTGGGAATGGTTATGAGAATAACGAAAGGGCCTTGGGAGGGTTTGAAGGTCAGAGCTTCTTGATCCCTAATAAACATAGATTAGTGGAAAGTGAAATTCAAACTCTGCCACCTTGGGAACAATTAGGCAAATAAATTCATGGGCTGAGGGGAAAAGATAACATGAAAATTATATAGTATTTATCTACTGACCTGTTGTTTCCTGTACCTGTGTCTAGTCAACTGACACTGTATGCTGAGATAGGCAAAACATAAACAATTACATATTCATGAAATCTATTTTCTAGAGTACGTGACCAACATAACAGTGTTTAAATATGCATAATAAGTGGAAAGTTAGTGTATGGCTCATCCAAAGGGGTTTGGGGACATGGTAGGACAATAGATTTGTAGTCCTGAACTGCTCAGTCTGACTGAGACAGCCATCTCATTTCACCATAAAGCTTTTCTTAACAGATAACTTTTTATTGAGATTTTAAATTTCATACATTTCCCACTCAAATCTGGTTTTAAAATGTCATTTTTCATTTAGTGTGGTTACCACAAAAGTATCAATTCAATATTTTGTTTGGTTTGGTTTTAAGGGGGATATAGTTTACTGAATTTCATAGTTTTCTTTTGCAGAGGTGTGAGATCAGTATTATCAGGAAATTGTAATAAAAATTAAGCTTGCATACAGTATTAAACAATGAAAACTATAAAGGGCTATTAAAGAAAATGCAAAATGTCTTAAAATTCCCTAATACAAAAAGTTCCCTTGCAATTTATTTTCTTGTTCTGCCCATGCATGTAGCTTTACATTACTAGAATATTAATTAATACAATATTTTATGCTTGTTATTTTTAATTATCTTCAAACCAGTTTCCATTATTCCATTATCTGTGACTGTGTGGTGGTGTATGTGGTGTGTGGCTTATGGCATGCACATGTACAGGACAAAGACTGGCTTTGTGAAACTTCCTCTGTCACCGTAGATGTTATTTTTTGATATGGATGTCCCTCTACATCTGGAGTTCCATGTTTACACTGGACTGACTACATAGCAAGCCCCAAGGACCGGCTGGTCTTTGACCATCCAGTGCTGAGATTACAGGCATGAGTCACCACACCTAGATTTTATGAAAGTATAACTCAAGTCCCCCTGCTTGCACAGCAAGCACGTTATCCACTGAGTCGTTCGCCCAACACCTAGCTCATTATCTTGAAAGTGTTTTGTGATAGATTAAAATATTTTGTCCTACATATTTTAAAGTCTAAGACAATGGATGTAAAGAATTGTCTACTAAAGTAGATAATTTTTATTGTATGCTGATATAATCAACCTGAAAGAAAAAAAATCAAGCCTCTTATTTTACATTTAAACAACCAGTGAATATTAACTGGTATGTATAAACAGCTGAAATTTTGAAAGTCCGTATGTATATTCACACAGGCATTTGCTTAAACGTTGTAGTGTAAAAGAGTACAAAAGTGTTACACAGAAATACAATTAAATATAAATTTTTTAAAATTAATATATCTTAGGCATAAAAACAGTATCTATTAATGGCCATGACACAAATTTCCATGTTGCAATTATGCATGGGTTTTATTTTGAGTCTCATTATTTAATGTATTAAAATGGAATGAAATTATCAAACTCATAGTAGAAAAAGAAGCAATAATTAGGTTCAGTGTACAGTGGATGTCTCTTGAATCTATATTTTGATGGTTACTGGCAAAAAAAAAAGTGGGCTAGCCAAGCATGGTGGCCCATGCCTTTAATCCCAGCACTCAGGAGGCAGAGGCAGGAGGATCTCTGTGAGTTCAAGGCCAGCCTGGTCTACATACTGAATTCCAGGACAGCTGGGGCTACAGGGAGACCCTGTCTCAAAAAGACCAAAAAAAAAAAAAAAAAAAAGTGGGCTTTAGGTTACCAGATTAATTACTGAAGTGAATTGGATTATAACTAATTTAGTAGCTGATAATTTGCATTCTTCTACATAAATTGATATGAAATTGTTCAAATTTTGGTTTTAAATCAACTATGAGAGGAAAGATGGGCAATGATAGTTTTCAGTGTTGATATTTGAATGCCATAATGTATTCTAAAGAGAAGAAAATTAGGGAAACCCTAGATGATTTTTATCAATCTGGAGGTTATCAATTACAAGTAGGGCATGAGCTTAACTCAGTTAAATAAAAAAGATTATTTCATATAATAAAGAAGAAAAACAGAAACATCTTGTACTCAATTTAGTTCCTCAAAATGTTTTTTAAGTACTGTGCTCGTCATAGTGGTATATGCCTTTAATCCCAGCAAGTGGGAAGTAGAGGCAGGCAGATATCTATGAGATCAAGACCATCCTGGTCTACACAGCAAGTTCCATGCCAGGAAGACATTGTCTCTAAATCAAACAAACAAATGGATTTGTAGGTATCCACAGTCTTCCTATTTTTTATAAGGTTGATTTATTTTTATGTTATGTATTATGATTGTGTTTTTCCTGTATGTAGGTATGTGCCCATGTGTGTTCAGTGGCCTCAGAGGCCAGAAGTTATCAGGTCCCCTGGAACTGGAATTACAGATTGTTGTTAGCCGCCATGTGGGTGTTGGGGACTGAAGCCTCTGCCAGAGCACTCAGTATTCTTAACAGCTGAGTCATCTTTAAAGCCCCATCTTCTGATTCCTGCCCCACCCCCAGATGTCTTTCCACAGAGGTATGGCTCCACAGGACAACTCTTCAACAATGCAAATTGTTTGCTGCATTGCTAATGACCATATCCAAGGACAACACTCAGTGAAATCTGAGGCTGTCTCTCTATGTATCAACTTATGAAAATGCTGTGGATAATGGATCTAATTAGATCCTCCCATATATAGTAGATTTAATTTAACCATGGACTAATCCAGCCCGCTTTTCTCTTGTGCTAAATTGATTATCACAAAAAGATTATTGCTATGACACAGATTCAAGTAATATAGCAGCTGATTTGTTGAGGAAAGATGTCAACTTGAAATTCCTTCAGAATAAGCTTTTTTAGGAATTAGCCTCAGCAACACACGGGCAGCCATGATGGAATCTTGGGGTGGGAGATTGTTATGAGAGTATAAGGAAAGACAGGGAACTGTACCAGAGGCAGCATGAAGGGGTCCTGTAACAGAAAGAACCTTCACTTCAAAACCTGTAGAGGAGCTTCCTTAGGAGAGATGAAGTAAACTCGGCGAGGAGAAGCAGCTACCATGTACAACGTGATGGACATCCTGAACAAAAGCCTTCAGACCCCTGAACAGTGTTCTCTTTCAAAGACTCTCGGGAATGGCAAGAAGTTCCCCACTACATGATTGTGTCTGGCTTAGTCTATGTACCAAGTAGCATGCAGGATATAGGTACTGTGTAGCACTACAAACTTATGAAGAGAAGTGCCTAGATTTCTTTTCTGTGATCTTTGTGGTCTAACCTCTACACCAAGGGCTTACTAGCTGTGGTAAGGCATGGTCTGGTTTCTGGGAGAGAGAGGGAGAGAGAAATGGGCAGCTAAAGGGTTTGTGATTGAACAAAGACAATTATTAGCTTGTAAATCCCAAGATCTATTGACCAGGAAGAACTAATGCTATATTTTATTTAAGAACCTAGACTTTGAAATCCAGTCTGAAACCAGTATTTAAAATGGATTCCGAGTATCCAATCCTAAATAATGGTAGAAATGGGGTTCAGTATCTAAAGTGTATGCCATCGCCTACTCCAAGCTAAAGAATTCAAACAAGCACAATTGCATTGTAGAGCACCTTCATGTACTTTAAGTGATAAAGAACCATAATTAGACTGATATTAGATGGCCTGAGCTATAGAACTGACTTGTTTTCTGTATGCTTGTGTTCCCACCCTAAGTTGTTTCATGCTCCAACATGAAATCAGATGTGCAATGAACTGGCCCTAGGACTCATCTCCTCAGTGTCTGAGAAAAACAAATCCCACCTCTATCTTTACAGTCCCAACACATCTGTATAGATGTCTTTTAAAACATGTCTAATGGAATCAGTTAAATACTGTGTCCATTTAGTAGAATAATAGCACGAGATTCATGACTGACTATTATATCTATAGGTATGTGTATTTCTAAACTCTCACCAGAAGAACTTTTTTCTACTGCAGGGGATGATTACCACAGAGACCTGCAACTGCTCGTTGTGCACGCATTTTCACAGAATGAATAGCAATGTTGAATCTTCCAAATAATGTTTAAAATAAATGTATATTACACTTGAAAATTGCTGTATTTTTATGTCCCTGCCATTTATTTTCCTCACTGTGTATCCTAGAAACCATTTGGCTCTCTGACTCACATTTTCAAATGCTACACCATACCCATCTTAGATTCAAATTAAACAAGCAAACAAGTACTACCCTTTTCCTATCAGAAACCAAGTATGAAATTGCTGTTTTGATACAAGCAAGTGATCGAGGCACCCTTCTTCTATGCATGACCAAACTCAATCTTCACAACCTTCTTTTGCTTCATATTGTGTAGTGATGAACATAAAATACAAAAATAGCCTTTTCTCAAGTTGCATCATAAATCATATGAAATAAAAAGACAATATTTGTTGATTTTTACAAAACTTATTTAAATTATTTGAAATTTTACCTTTAAAATATATAATTTTACTAACTTAGAAAACTACCTTTCAAAAAAATCAAAGACTAAATTCTGCCATTGGTATTTTAATGATTCCTCTCTCTCTTTTTTTTCCTCATACACAAGCTGCTTGATTGATGGAGAGTAGGTGTATTGGTTAAAAGCAAAAGCCTCCACCTCCCTTTGCATCCATGGGCGAAACAGCTACTACCTTCCTGGGACAGCATCTTTCCTAGGTAAGTTTGCAGGCATCCACTACACCTTGACTCTCCCAGTCTCATTCAGTCTCCCAGCTCCCCACTCCATCTTACCCCCTAGCCTGGGCACCAGCCCATTTCTTGTCTTGGCACTCCAAACCTCTGGACTGACCTCTTGGCCCAGACTCTCCACTGCTTCCTGAGCCTTTGCATCCAGACCAACCCAATTTCTCCCTGTAGTCCCTGGGAGCACTCAGGACTTCTTCCAATCCTCACCTCCCTTTGCATCCGTGGGCACAGAGCCACCAGCTTCCTGGGGCCAGCATCATTCCTGGACCCTGGTCCCAGGCCAGCCCAGCCCCCATATACCTGAGGCCAGAATCTTTCCTGCAGGGATACAGACCTTAGGAAAAAGCTTGAGAACATCAGATCCTCATCTGACTTGGGCCTCTGTAGGAGCTCCTGAGCAGCAAGACAAAAGCAACTTGTTCACTCCAATATAAAATCAAAAGAGAAAATCTGAAGCCTAGACCAACCAGCTTTTCATGCCCAACAAGTAAACCACAAAGGCACATAAAGTTTACAAAAAGAAGCAGACCTAAACTCAACAAAAGAAGGCTTGACTCTCACACAAGAATCAGAAATTACAAAAGAAATCCACATGTCAAAGTCACAGTGAAAAAATAATAACATGAAAAACCCAAATAATATACCTCCACCAAGTACCAACAGTCCTGTAGAGGAGTACAATGAGAACCCCTAGAGATAACACAGGACATGGAATTCATTATAAACATGATAAAAGAATTGAGCGAATTTAAAGAACACATAAACCAAGGAATCAAAGAACTGAAAGAAGATAGGAATAAACTTCTGAATGAATTCAGAAAAGAGTTAGAAATATTGAAGAATACTCAGGCTGGAATGAAGAAGGAAGTGAAACACTCAATAAGCCAATTAGAAACGACAGGAGAAAGCCTCACCAATAGGATGAATGAAATGGAAAACAGAATATCAAGATTGGAAGATAAAGTGGATGAATTAGACCACTCAAGCAAAGATTATGAAAAATTTAAGAAAACACAAGAATGGAACATGCAGGAATTGTGTGACACCAAAAAAAAGACCAAACTTGCAAATCATAGGCATACAGGAAGGAGAAGAATCTCAGGATAATGGTATGTACCAGATCTTCAACAAGATTGTAGAAGAAAACTTCCCAAAATTAAAGAAAGACATGCCCATACAATTACAAGAAGCATATAGAACACCAAAGAGACAAGGCCAGAAAAGAAAATCTCCATGGCACATCATAGTAAAAACACTAAACATACAGAACAAAGAGAGAATACTGAAAGCTGCAAAAGTAAAACAAGTCACATATAAAGAAAAACCCACCAGGATTACAGCAGACTTTTCAGTGAAAACTATGAAAGCCAGAAGAGCCTGGACCAAAGTATTCTTAGTTCTAAATGACCATAGATGCCAACCCAGATTATTTTACTCAGCCAAAATGTCTATTATAGTCTAAGGGGAAAGAGAAATCTTATATGACACAAATAGGCTGAAAGAATTCATGTCCATAAAACCAGTGATTCAGAATGTTCTTGAAGCAATATAAAGAGCTGAAGAAAGGAACCACTATACCCAAGAGGTTACAAAAAGAAACATAATGAAGATATAACCATGGAAAGGCACAGCTACTCCAAGAATGTGAAAAGAAATAAAAAAAAAACAGGAATCAATACACATCTTTTATTAATAACTTTAAATATCAATGGAGCAAACTACCCAGTCAAAAGACACAGACTAGTGGAATGGGTTAACCAAACCCATCTTTTTGTTGTCTGCAAGAAACTCATCTTGCTTTCAAGGACATGCGCTACCTTAAGGTGAAAGGATGGAAAAAAATATACCAAGCAAATGCTACTAAGAATATAGCAGGCATTGCAATTCTAATATCTGAAAAATAGACTTCAAACTAAAATTAATCAAAAGAGATAAAGAAGGCCACTTCATTCTGATCAAAGGAAAAACTGACCAAGTAGATATTACAATCATGAACATATATTCACCAAACTCTGGTATACCCAACTTCATAAAAACAGTACTACAGGACTTTAAGATGCAGATTAATCCCAACTCATTAATAGTGGGGGACTTCAATACCCCATTGTCTCCATTAGACAGATCAAGAGAACAGAAAATTAACAGAGAGATACCTGAATTAAAGAATACCATACATCAAATGGGCTTACTAGATATCTACCAAATATTTCACACAAGAACCAAAGAATATACTTCTATTCAGCACCCCAATAGACTTTCTTTAAAATTGACCATATACTGGGGCACAAAATCATCCTCAAAAATACAAAAAAATAAAATAATTCTATGCATTCTATCAGACCACAATGCAATAAAGCTTAAAACCAACATGAAAAGAAACCCTAGTAAGTATATGAACACATGGGTATTAAGCAACATACTCCTGAATGATGAATGGGTCAAAGGAGAAATTAAAAAAGAAATAAAAGTATTCCTGGAACTAAATGAAAAGGACAATACAACACAACAAAACCTATGGGACACGCTGAAAGCAGTCCTTAGAGGGAAGTTTATAGCTTTAAGTAACTTCATTAAAAAATCAGAAAGAACACAAATAAATGACTTAAATTTCCAACTCAATTCATTTGAAAAGCAACAACAAATGAAACCCAAACCCAACAGACAAGAAGAAAAACCCAGCAGACAAGAAGAAATAACAAAAATCAGGGTAGAAGTTAATGAAATCAAAACAAAGAAAACAATACAAAGAATCAACAAATCCAAGAGCTGGTTCTTGGAAAAGATAAACGGGATTGACAGACCGCTAGCCCAGTTAACCAAAAGAAAGAGCGAGCACCTCCAAATCAACAAAATCAGAGATGAAAGGGGAAACATCACAATAGACACAAAAACATCCCAAACATTTTAAGGGAATACTTTAAAAACATATATGCTACTAAATTTGAAAACTTAAAAGGCCTGTATCTAAAAGCATGGGAACCACCAAAACTAAACCTTGAAGAGATCAACAGCTTAAACAGACCCATAACACATAAAGAAATTGAAATGGCAATACTCTCCCCACTAAAAAATTCCATGACAAGATGGCTTTACAGCAGAATTCTACCAGACATTTAAAGAAGATCTACATACAATACTACTTAATTTATTAAAAAAGATAGAAATGGAGGGAGAACTTCCAAATTCCTTCTATGAAGCCAGCATCACCCTAATACCAAAGCCAGGTAAAGATACAATCAAAAAGAGATCTATTCAATAACATTTTTCTGAGCTAGGGTACTATTTTATTGAAAAAAAATGTAGGAAACAACATATCTTAAAATGAAGTGAAGATCTTCTTTAAAGGGTAAAAACTCATCCAATTTTATCTCCTACAGGGCTTTTACTGAGTTCATAATTGTATGACTGTATTAATTCAACTGTGAACCTAAAAATTTACAGCCACCTTTGAAAGAGATGTATCCTTGCTCTGGAATGTGTTACTGAATATGTTAAAGCTGTAATGAAATGCTTCTAAATAAAAAAAAAAAGAGATCTATAAACCTATAGCCTTAATGAACATAGATGCAAATATTCTCAACAAAATACTTGAAAACCCCATACAAACACACATAAAAAGATCATCCACCATGATCAAGTAGGCTTTGTTCCATAGATACTTGGATAGTTCAATATACATAGGTCAATAAACATCATAAATCATATAAATGGACTCAACTGAGGATTGGATAAAAAATGTGGTTCATTTATACAATGGAGTTTTACTGAGCAATAAAGAAAGATTAAATCATGAAATTTGCAGGTAAATGGTTGGAACTAGAAACTGTTATACTAAGTGAAGTAATACAGACTCAGAAAAAAAAAATCAACGTATGTGCTCCCTTATATGTGGATTCTAGCACCAAATCCTCATAAGTGAGTATGTGTCGAGACATAACTACAGGAACCAGGATAATGAAAAGGAACCAGGGAGACAAAGGAAAAGAAAGAATCTGAAAGAAAAGAACAGTAGGAAACAGGTGTTAATAAGGGAGAAATGGATGAAAACTGGGTTAAGAGGAGGGGGAGGGAGGAACCTAGGGAATAAAGGGAAAGAAGGAGCTCAAGAGAGCTGGGACCATAGGAGAAGGGTATTATTAACGGGAAAAACAGGGACACTTTAAATGGGGAAACCATGGTGGAAGGGTTAGACAATGTGACAGATCAATAATACCTTTCTAATTTAAAGAAAAAAAAGAGGGAACCATATCAGTCCAACAACCTACTGACAAATTATACATACAACCAGCTCAGGAAACATAATATATGTCTTGTCAAGGTTTATATGTGAACCTTTGATCTTTGCCCAAGCTTTACCTACATAGCACAAGGTAATTAAAATACCAGACTGGTGGAACGAACTTTCTTGGATGTCTAACAGCCATACTATGAGGCCTATACTAATTTGGACAGTTTTGCTCCCTTCCCTCTTAGCTTTACTAAGTTCCAGGGGACTGTGAGAATCTCTCAAAATGTCTGGTAACTGTGGTTAGTCACCTGTCCTTTTGATCAAAGAGGCTGTGGAGACCCCATCAGATGTACTTGAACCAGTGTCCAGTAAACAAAGAGGAGGGTCAACACAGAGGAAACATTTCCTCCATGCTTCCAAGTGAAGCCAGCCACAGTTGAGCAGGACCTTTGACTTATTTTCACATAGATGGAACTGGTAAAAGAAAGGAGTCAGGGCCTCCTCCCAAGCCCATGTGATCCCTGAGGAATAGATCCTCAAATGACCTTAAGAGTAAAATTAAATTGTTTATCTGGGCCAACTGCATGGTCTTAAACACCCAAAATGAATGTATAACCAAAGATTCAAGGGATCAATATAATTCTTTAAGAGTCCATGTGTATAGCTAAAGGCTACATAAAAAGAAACAATGCCATACAGGAGATACTTTCCTTTGAGTCTTCGGTCAGGGTGGCTTAAGAGACTCCCAGATAGTAACCCAGCATAGAACTGGCAAAATAAACAGCAGACCCCAGTCTTAACTAAAGGAATATTGGCAACTGATTGCTGCTAGATGAGGAAGAGATGATCTTACTAAAACAAGGAACTCTAGATAGACTGACTAGACTCAGTGGATGGACAAGCACTGGGGAATGGCTGGGGGTACTCACAACACAGTGGACAGTAACAGGGATGATAGAGTATATGGGCTCCAGTGGGGGGATTGGGAGGGGGGCTATGGGAGGTTGCCATTTTGGAAGTGAGTATATAGATGAATAAGATTGTTTGGAATGTTCTGTATGAAACACGCACACACACACAAATAAATCAACAAAAAATGAGTTATATTTGAGGAAGAAGCATAAAAATTTGCTTCATGTTAACTAGTAGATGTGAAACATATTACCATTGAAATCTGCGTGCCAAGGAGCTCAGAAAGTAACCGACTGTGACTAGTAATAATCAGATATATAAAGATTAGAGACACATGTGCGAACATCTAAGTGTTAGTTGCATTAAAAATGTTTTTCTTTATGAAACATTACATTTTAAAATAAAATGGAGATCTTTTTTAAAGGTTAAAACCTCATTCAGTTTTATGTCTTATAGGGTTTATACTGAGTACAATATTGTATAACTGTATTCATACAACTCTAAATCTAAAAATTTACAGCCAATTTTGAAAGAGATGCATCTTAGCTCTGGAAATTGTTATTGAATATGTCAATGCTGTCATAATTAAGTGCTTCTTTTATTTATGTGGTTATTAAATAAATAATTTTTTAGTCTCTTTGAGACAGTGTCTCCCCATAGCCCCAACTGTCCTGGAACTTGCTATGTAGACCAGGCTGGTCTTGAACTCACAGAAATCCACCTGCCTCTGCCTCCCAAGTGCCGGGATTAAAGGCATGAGCCACCACACCTGGCTAAATAAATAATTTTAAAAAAGCAAAAGCATGTGTTTTTCTGATTCAAATTAATTTTGTATGATTTTTTTTCCCTTCAATTCATGTTTTAGGAGTGAAATTTGAATAAAAAGCATCTCCATGCCAATAGAAAAATCTCAAGACAATTGATGATATACTTGCAGAGAAAGAATTATGGAATGAAGTCTTCTTATAACTTCATGATATCTGTTCTTAAGATAATGAGCATAGAACAGTGGTTATTGTTGTAGATTTGTGTTTGTTTGTTTTGCTCTGGTCCATTTTATTTTGGGCTGGCATTGAACCGAGGCCCTCCAGCTTCATCACTGAGCTGTATTGAACGTTTTGTACTTGTTCTTAAATTTCCTTTTTAAATAACCAAGCCAGCTTTTACTGAATATGTTTGTTTCTGCTAGAAACAGGTAAAGTAATTATTTCCTGAGCAGGTGGAAAATTGCATTACTCTCTGCATTAAAGTGGAATAGTCTTATTCTTCACATTTGAATTTCAGTCATCTAAATGCACAAAATCTTTCAACATGTATTTCAAACCAACTACTCTCCAAAATTCTTTCAGGTAGGCATTTTTCCTCTAAATTATTAAATACATTTCCTTTTCTCATAAGAAGAGTTCAGTGTAGAAATTAGTAAAAAGGTAATCATTCATCTACCTGGAAATGTAGAATTCAACACTGAAGAAAAACAGTCAAAATGTATGGGGGAGACAGAGCAATCAAATTTTTTTTATTATTATTTTTTATTTATTTAATAACCACATGATTAGAAGAAGCATTTCATTACAGCTTTAACATATTCAACAACAATTTCCAGAGCAAAGATAAATCTCTTTCAAAATAGTCTGTAAAATTTTAGGTTCATAGTTGAATTAATACAATTATAAAATTTTGAACTTAGTATAAACCCTATAAGACATAAAATTGAATGAGTTTTAACCTTTAAAAAAGATCTCCATTTAATTTTAAGATACACAGTTTCCTACAGAAGGACTCATTTTTAATGCTACTAACACTTAGATGTTTGCATGTGTCTTTAATCTCTATGTATCTGATTATTACTAGTCACAGTCAGTTACACTCAGATCCTTGGCACCTGAGTATGGATATGAAGTCATCAGGTAGATTTCAGTGGTAATGTTTATCACCTCTACTAAATAACATGAAGTACATTTTCATGCTTCTTCCTCAAATATAAATTATTTTCTTTTACTTGTTGATTTTTTTGTGTTTGGATATCATACAAAACATCCCACCCAAATGACACCATCCCATAGCCTCCCCCCTCCCACTGGAGCCCTTTTATCCTGTCATCCCTGTTACTGTCCTCTGTGTTGTCAGCGCCCCAGCCATTTCCCAGTGCTTGTCCATCCGCTGAATCTTGTCAGCCTATCAAGAGATCATTCTTTTAGGATGATCAGCTGTTCCTCATCTAGCAGCAATCAGTTGTCAATATTCCTTTAGATAAGATTGGGGTCTGCTATTCATTTTCCAAGTTCTATGCTGGGTTACTGTCTGGGAGTCTCTTGGGCCAAGCTGACCAACAACTCAAAGGAAGTTATCTCCTGTTGCACAAAAAAAATTTAAGAACAGGGGATTGAGAGATGGATTAGTGGTTCAGAGCAGTGTCTGCTTTAGCAGAGGACCCAGGTTCAATCTCCAGGCTCCACATGCTGGCTAACTACTGTGCATAACTCCAATTCCAGAGAATCCAATAACATCTTCTGACCTCTGCTTATATATCTGCAGGCAATACATTCATACACATAAAAAAATAAAATTAAAAAAATTAATTAAGAATAGGATATTTTAATAGATAAATTCAGTTTTCGTGGACAGAATGTGTGTGTGTATGTGTATACATATATAACTCATAGATTGATTACTGTACATTAACAAAATTGGTAAGTTAATAGAATAGAATCTCACTAATAGTTTGAATGAACAAGTAAATTGCATAAGCAAGTTAATAAATTAGATATTTGACTGAGTGTTGAATTAAATAAAACTTATTAAGGACATTAGTCAGAGAAATGGACATACTTAAATAAAGATTCAATATTACCTAACTTAATTAAATTTCAGCTTCAAAATAGAAATCACATTTCTTAGCAACAGTAGTAGTGAGATGTTTATTTGTTGAGTCTCTGTTCTTCTCAACTAAAGCTTTTTTCCCTGAAATAAAAGATGAATATATTAAAACCATGATCATATAAATATAAAACAACTATATGAAATACATATTGTGTCTGGTATGGTTAAGTATTTATCAGGATACTCCTGAGTAATACATAAATATAAAAGAGGAGAAGAACTATAGACTTGGCTTATGTGATTATCCAGTTCAAGGTTTCCCACAATCTTCCTTCTGTGAGATGGTGAATAATTTTCAGTGGTGTGACCAGTCCATCCCAAAGATCTGAGCTACAAGAGAGCCCTGAGTGTCAGCTCAAGTCTGACTCCTAAGTTTCCTGAAACAAAACTCCTTATTCAGAGCCAGATGAAGACAAATGTTATACCTCAAACATAACCCCACTTCCTCAATAATTTGTTCTATTATAAAAGACTTGTTCACAAGAGATTGAACGATGTTCTCCCCCACTGCGGATGAACAAATTGTTCTCTATAGGCACGAGAACACACCCACATCTAAAGCTTTTCTAACTACTTGAGACCCCTCAGCCTAGTCAAATTCACATATGAGAATAATTATCACAGAAATAATTACCTAAACTCAGCAAGTAGATTTCCTTTGGATGATTTGTGTACCTATATGCAGATAGAAGCATTGATTCATTGTCACTTATGAAAGCTGATTAGGTACTTGATTCAAAATAAAACAATGATTCATTTCAAAGTAAAGTTTTGTATAATGGTCTCTGAACATTATCTGAACAAGAGTAATATTAGCAAAGGAGAATTTTTTTAAAGTTATTGATTATGGGAGATTTAAGGGTCCGATAAAGGGCTGAATGTGATAGTGTGCATCTTTAATCCCCACACTCAGGTGGCAGAGGCAGGTGGCTCTCTGTGAGATCAATGCCAGTCTGGTCTACATAGTGAGTCCCAGGCCAGTCTCGGCTATAGGGAGACCCTGTCTTAAAACAAAAATAAAAACAAAGCATAAACAAAACCAAAACTCTGACAAAACAGCTTTCTAAGGGAAAGGGAAGGTGGATGTTGATAATTGTCTCCATGAAGGTAGAGATATAGTAGGAATAGAGATGACTAAGTCGGAGGAATGCACACAGACATATGGGTAATTATCTAAAGGTGCTAAGGATAACCGTATTGTTTGAAAAATAAAAAATTACCTCATCAAATGGAGAAGAAACAACAAATGGCAAAACCAACATGGAGGTATGCAATATAAAAGGTAAAAAATTCAATTTATAATTTCTTCCTGGGAGTCACGTTTGACAAAAAGATTTTTTCACTTTAACTGATTTGAAAGGAGAAGCTAGATGCATCATAACTGACTGAAAATTTGAAAAAGAAATTTTAGCCTGCATTATAATTTTTGAATATTAAGATCTCTAAGCATTGCATGTAATCAGCAATTTAACAAAATATTAAAAGAAATATAAATATAAGATTAGTCACCTCACAACAATTTTCCAAAGTACACATCTCCTCAAAAATGTGGAATGACAAGAAAGATATATACTGAAATAATTAAAGATTATGCAGAATTTTAAAGTTTTTGTAGATACTCAGAGATTTAGATGTTATGTTTCAAGTGAGTCTTGATTTTATAAAAATATGTACAAAGCATAGAAATAAACACTTATTAAGAGGAGCAAATCAAGGCTAACAAAATTTCATAGGAAAATGTGCCAGGAAAACACATGTACAGGGAAAAAATACTTAAGGAAGTAAAGATGAGGGAAAAAAAAAAACAAAGCTCTGATTTGTGCAAGAAAGGCCAACTCACAGTAACAGGGAAGAAATGTGCATATTTCTAACTAAAACAGTGCACTGTTACTATACAGAGTTCACAGCTAGTGTGCAGACCTCTGTGACTTACGCTTCACTTTTCTCCACTAAAGAAAATGGCTTTAAAATTGGGAAGAGTGAACAGAAATTGCTTGGGTGGGCCTGCCAAGCTCAGGACCTGCCTCCAGCTTGTGCTTTTCCCCTGTGTCTCCTTCCTGTGTGTCTCCCAGCTGAATTTCCCATAGTTGCCCATCTTTTCTCTTATATACTTCAATTTTGACCAGTGACAGTCATTATGAGACAGCCATCTAGAAAGAAATCTGGTTCATATATGGAACAAATCTGTTGCAATCTGTAAATGTACTGAGAGAGCATGGAGAACACATCTTGTTTTTCTTCAATCCCCACTTTCTGGCATGCTCAGCATGTGTCCTTGCGATCTGATATCTCAGGGAAAACTCTTAACATATCAGTAACTTTTAAGAATTAAAATAGCTAGCCATGTCCACAGAAAAAGTGTGCTACAGCGCCCAATTAGAAGTTCCTACATTCCACCACCACCTAGTTTCTGAGTCATGGCTTAGACATCATCTATAAATAAGACAATGCAATACATTTTTCTGCTATTTCTGATTCATTTTAGGATATAATCACAAAGGGGCAAAAGGCATTAGTGGTGGGATTGAGTCTTTGGAGCGTGAACCTGGGTTTTGGCTTCCTCGGAGTCCAGTTGTGGGATGCTGTTAGAAACCTCCAAGGAATGCTGATACTTCATGACTCACTTGGTAGTCACTCAGCTCCTGTTTCCTACAGCACAGGCTCTACAGAACTTACTGCTGAATTTCTGATCCCCTTACTCAGCCCTCTTGTGTAAGACACTATTTATGATGGCTCGCAACCACTTGTTACCTGGGAAACCAATTCACCCTTGTCATGACCAACATTTAGAATGCTCTTTATTTTTGTTCTTCCTAAAATTCAATGTGCGCTGCAGCTGCCAGCCTCCTTCCTCTTAAAAATCTGTTGTTGAGAGGTAGACAGCAGGCCTCCTATAACATCAAGTCCAAACCTTAGGGGCCATAAAACAATTTCATTCAAGAATTTCCATAGAATATCAGTCTGTATCCTTGCAAACTAATAATCAGGTTTTTGTTTGTTTGTTTTTGCTTTTTTTTTATTCTCAGCAAACATTGATGGTGAATTGAGTTAGGCTAAACCATCTCTCTGCAGATATTCTTTATCTAGAAATGGTTTTCCTAAAACCAACACATTTGGCTTAAGGGGTCATGTATTCTGTTTTTCCGCAGAAAAGAGACTATAAAGCATTTCCTCATTATCAGGGCAACTACTCTATCAAAATTTTTCCTTTCTCTCTCCAGTAATACACTACATGGGCTTGCAGGGTATGAGAGCCATGGAGCAGTTTGGTGTATTGGCAGACATGTTAGGTGGAATGGTGAGTGTGTGACAGCTAAATGCCATCTTCTATAAGTGGAAAAGCAATTAGTTACAATCTTCAAAAACAACACTCATCCCTTGGGCAAGCAAAGTGGCTCAGTGAAAAGGCCCTGGCCACCAAGCCTGATGATTCTAATTTTAAATTCAGAGTAAACAGTGTGTTTTAATGATTCAGAAATCAGTCAACTTCAAAACTGAAAATTTCCATGAAAAATTTCCAATTCTTTCCCAGCTAAATTTAATTTGAGCCCCAGGCCCCACATGGTCATAGGTTAGAACTGACTGTAGCTAGCTAGTTATTCTCTGATCTACACAATAGCACCATGGTAAATGCCCATGAACAAGTGCATGTGAGTGTGCACAAGCAGGTGCACACACACACACAAATGTAATTGCAAAAAACAGTAATCCCATTAAATATTACATTACTCTGCATTTAGCTATTGCTATATTTCTATATATACATGCTTCAATTAAAAGAACATAATGAATTTTAAGTAATAAATAAGATTAACACATTATTTGGCCCACTTAAATTACACAAATATAGAACAGGATGTGGGCAAGTCAGTAATTTCTTGCGATCCAGTAGCTATACATGTTCTAAAAGTAGAAAGATTTTAGTATTAGCACTAAAACTTAAACTAACATATTCAAAGTTGCTTGCAATACCTTTAAGTGGATCTTTAGACATTGGTAAAATCCCTTGGTTTCACTGGATGAATTTTTAGTAAAATTCTGTTGACTAACATTAAACCAGAGTTAGAAAATATGTTGCATATTTTTCTAATTTTAAGTTCAGAGTAAACTTAGTGTGTTTTAATAATTCAGAAATCAGTCAACTTCAAAACTGAAAATTTCCATGAAAAATGTCCAATTCTTTCCCTGCCTAATTTAGTTCTGAAATTTATGCAAGATGCATTCAAATATCTTCAAGAAGTATGTCAGAACATTATTCCTCCTTGTTTTGTTTACTAAAAATCTGGATAATTGTGTTCCAAACATTGATATAACACTAAAGATAGTTTATGTATTTTGACGTCCTAAATGAACACAAAGTATTAGATGTATGTATGTAAGAAATTATAAAGGAAAGTAAGGTTTCCTCGTGCATACTGAGATGAATTGTCTAAAATTAAGATTAAATAATTGTGTTCTGGAGAGATGACTTAGTGGTTAAGAGCACTGGTTGCTATTGCAAAGGGTCTGACCCAAGTTTGGTTCCCAGTACCAACATCAGGCAGCTCAAAACTGCCTCTAACTACAACTCCAGGGGATCTGATACCCTCTACTGTCCTCTATGAGCATATGTAAACAATTACACGTGCACACACACACACACACACACACACACACAGATGTTAAAAATACAATGAATGTTTAGGAAGGATTAAATAAGTAGTGCATAATGAGAGTATATAAATTGGCTTATATTGTATATAAACATTTATCCCAATATGATAAATGACATAAAATGAATATAGAGTCATATTTTAATTACTGTGGTGTTACTGTGACCAGAATATCTCAGGGCTGGGGAGGGGATTAAGAGAGGAAAACTCATTTTAGGCCTTGATTTCAAAGAGCTTCTTCATTCTATCATAGAGGGAAGGCATGAACGAACACCCGAATTCAAGGAGTCTTTGACAGAGACTCTTCATGTCTTGATAAACATGAGGTAAAAATACTTGCATGAGCCATGACCAGACAGGACTTTTAAGGACTCCCCTGCTATTGACTTCCTACTTTCTCTAGGCTCTGTCTCTCAAAGTTCACACAGTTCTGAATATCAGCAGCTGGATAATGAGGTCTCAAAACACTAGACTGTGAGAAGGACTCAAATTTATGGCATTAAAAGATTCCACACTACAATCATCCATACAGTCTACAGTTTTAAGCTTTCAACTCTAGAATATTACTGCCCAATAGATCCATGCAGTCATGGCAATGCTGGACATCCCTTCTGCAGATCTGGTAGCCAGTAGTCACACATGGAAAGTTGAAATTTACATGTGGTCAGCATAACTGACATGTCCATATATCTTTGACATTAATTTTTAATTGTATGTACGTGTGTGTATCTGTGTGTGGGTTTATGAACATGAGTTTACTGTCTATGGGGGCCAGAAGAAGTCATCAGATCCCCTGGAGTGGAGTTTCCAGCAGCTGGGTCCTGTGCAACATCAGTAAACGCTCTTAACCTCTGAGTCACCTCTCCAGCCCCCATGTTGTCTTCGTTTTTAGGTAAATAATTTATGCAGAAATTTGTATCTTGTAGTTGTCGTATTTGAAATTTCTGCTAAGGAAGAATCCTTACCACTCCTCCTATTTGACTGCAAGTACTATTATATATGTATGTGGTGTGTGTGTGTGTGTGTGTGTGTGTGTGTGTTGTAATCCCTTATAACCTTCAGATACATAGGATGGTGAGAATCTCAAAGGTTGTGATTACATTATTTTCAAAATAGAATGGTGAAGAAAATGCATTAATGACATGTCATTAATACCTCTACAAAATTTCAATAAATATGTATATATATTGAATATGTTTTTTCATATATACATATATATATAGTTTGTTGATAGAAGTGATCACTAAGAAATAAAAGCCTGATACCTCATTCAATGCAGATAAAAATTTGCAAATCAGACAATCATATAACTATTTTAAATGGCAAAACAGAAGTTTTAGGTATTTTTATTTTCTCTTTTCCACTTCTCCACCTCCACATAAATTTCTGTGTGGTTTTTTTTAAACATATGCAACTTATTAAATAGGAAAATAGTAAGGTATAAAAATTCTAGAATTTGGAAAGCATAAACAGATTGTTTCTTCTGTGACACATGTGTTCTCTACAGGGGAACTTCGTAGCACCAAGTTGCAAGAGATTCCATCCGCAGATTGCCCTTGGGACTCTCTGCCCTGTTTCATTTCGAAAGATGAATGCTTTCTGTGCTTTGCCAAAAGCCGGGAAGACTGCATTCAGTCATGACCAAATTATTTAAAAGAGTCGTTTACATACCTTCCTTTCATGGACTAGATTTGTTTTCCTTTTCATTGTATTGTATTTTATATTTCATAGTGATTTCTGGTATAAAAGGTATTTAAAAACAAATAACATTGGAGATATTTTACCAAATGATTTTATCAGTTTGAGAATTATAGAACAAGTTTCAGCAGTCATTTTAAAGAGTTAAAAGCAGCTTCATTCCAGGATTGTTGTGAAGATTTAAAAAGCTACTTCAAATTGATAATTGGGAGATTATGTGTTACATACAATTGCTTAGCATTAATATTTCTACTTGACATAAATTTCTTGTATAATCACTGTTCAATATCAGTTTGTGAGAGGCACAAAAATGAACCATAATCTCTACAGTATCATGTAGAATTCTAAGAAATTGCAGTGTTTTATTTCAGAAACATATTTTAAATGAAAAAATAATAATAAAAATTAGTATTTTGTCTATTGTCATTGCAAAGGGTGACAGTGTTGACATAAAATCACAAGTCTCACCTTGGAGAGGATAAGACATTTTATTCTGGATCCAAATAGGAGTGACCACAGCCTAGAAACAGAGTTTCAGATTACCCCAAATTCTATGTTCCCCCATGGAAGCACTTTCATGATTTTTTTTATAGTAACAAAACAAAAACAAGTCATAAGTCAAGATACTTTTAAAATACATTTGTGGAAATATTAAGTGGACAGTTATAGCAAAAGAGAAATTTCAGTTATATGCCTCAGATGTTATCTGATAACACCTAACCTCTGGGTTGGTGGGAGCTACAGCTTTGTTAAGTTAACACATTCCAAAATGTTTTTTATCTGTTAGACACAGGATGTCAGACACAGAGGTGTGCTAGGAGTGGCCATTTAGGGGGCTCAAAATGACACAAGGTAAATGGTAAATCGGCTCCAAATCTGCAAAATTCCAACTTCTCTACAGTCACTGAGTTTCTAGTCAGTTGATCAGACACCACAGAAGGTTCAATTTTGAGATACAATTTGTATGAGAAATTGCATTCACAATAGTGAGCATCCTTTATTGATGTGCGTGCTTTAAAGTATTTTTCTCATAAGCGGAATGAATTTGTCCTGGGTCTCACACCTTTTTTAAGTCCTTATTTGACTGTAGGAGCTTAAAATCAGCATGATATGTAAACTATGTTCATAGAAAATAAGAACACAATGCGGTATCTTCTAAGCATCGACTCCTCTGTATGTTAAGGACAAAATAGGTGACAATTTATCCGGGTAGTAAGGAAATTTGGAATCATGTAGAAAAGCGAGAAGTCATGGAATTGGTGTAAAGAGAGTTCCAATTTTGTATTGAGGATTGCAACAAAACTGCAACATTTGTTGTCAGACAAAAAGGCAGTTTTTTTTTATTTTTTACTTCAGGAAGATACATCAGTAAAACAAGTTGGAGTCTTACAGCTAGGTCCTGAAAACCAACTCTAGGGGTTTAACAAATAAAAAAGCAGGAGACTAGAATTTAATGTTGGGATTAGTCAGAGTCCTGAATATCTTCAGAAAATAAATATAAGGATCTAGTGTATAGGAAGCCACAAAGCATGGCGATAAGGTAGGTTTTTGTAAAAGGTGGTCATGATAGCATTCTAGTGCTAACAGGAACTGGCAGTAACCATTTTGGTCCACTTTACAGTTGCTATTTGACAAAATTCTTTCACATAATTCATCTCCTCAGATTGAAGCTGGACAAATAAGTGACAGATTGAGAGTCGAGAGGAGGAGCATGAAACAAGGGATTACTCGAATTTAAAAACAGTACAGGTAGGGGCCAGCGAGATTTTTTTTTTTTTAATTGCAAGACTATTTGAGAAAAGTAGAGAAAATTATCTCCTTTTGGGAATGAAAGAATGTGGAAAATCAACAAAATTTAGTCGTCATAGATTTTCTTTTTTGTTCATTGTTTTCGGTGGTGGAGATTGTCTTATGAGTGCTCAGTAAGCCCCATGACTTCCCCGAGCTGCATCTCCAAATCTATAATCAATGATTCAATGAAACAAAAGACTAGTAAGTGATGGGAGCCTGGCTCATAACTTGGAGAAACAGAAAGGTTTTAAATTTTAGACAGCTTCTGGATTTGGAAGACCACTGCTAACACTCTTCATGTCAGACAGCCTCAGGGAAAAGGCTGGGAATAGGAAGGGGAAGTAGCCGCACTCTGGAAATGAGAAGGCATAAGGCCAAAGGGCAAAAGCTGAAGATGAGATTCCATGTGGAGGAAACAGGAAGACACAGCAAAGCACAAATCCCTAAGGCAGCAAGGAGCAAAAGTTCAGAACCAGAGGGAGGAAATGCCTTTGTCTTCCCCACACATTCTTGATATAACATCCTAATTAGAATCACTGAGGGTACAACAACAGTACAGATTATATTTCATCTAACACTTTCTAAGCAATTCTAGGGATAGTGTCGAGAAAACACAAGTCTGAGCTTAGTATTGTAGAAAATGTACTCATCACTCACAAAGAGGAGTGAAGTTACTCTTTCTCCCCAAAACTATAGACCCTAAAAGTGAGCTTAGAAGGAAATTATTCCATTCAGTGCCAGACATAACTCATCACAAACGATTCTGGTATTGACAACTCATCCTTTTATGCTCAGGTCCTGATTTTAACAGCTTAAAACTTATCTTTTTTCAGATTCCACACGAGTGGAATTTATAGTGTTTTGCTATTACTGCAATCCACGCACCTGCCTTTGAACAGTCCTAGCCCGCATTTGTTGCAGTGGTTAGTTCTTTTCCCCCTTAGTAGGAGGAAAAGCCTTTTTTGTGAAAAGGGGAAAAAGGGAAATTCTTAACACTTACAGAACAACAGAGTCAGATTACCTCAGAACACGGAGGAACAGAGCTCTAGAGGATTTGTTTCACCTATACCAGCTTTGGTGATGGTCCACTAGAGCACAGTATTCACATTTCAGAGTACCCACCCCACTTAGATTCCGAGTAAGACAGGAATGGCAATATTAATAATGTGTTTTGATAGAAACTATTTGGAAATGTCGATGTAAGCTTTTAAAAGTAAACTCAGGGCACTGTTCCAAAAGACAGCTTAATGTGTAGGCAAAGTAAAATTTCTAGACTTCTGGTGTGCCGAAGTCCTTAGAGGATTATGATTGCTAGTGTCCTACACCATGATTTATGTAATTTATTCTTCTTTTTTATTAAGAGATGGCTCAGATACTGTTAAAGTGTGAAAGCACAGCTTTATTCTGCTTTAATTTCTTTTCACATTTTCAGGATATTGAATATTTACCCTAAAATCATATTCACAGTTATCTGAAAAAATCTGAAGCATATACACTGACCAGAAAACACGTCTATTCTTTGCTTCTTTATAATCTATCTACTTATTTCCCCCAAAAATATTAGTTTTGTGGTTTCAATTCCTCATTATCAGAAATATGCTTTTCCCATGGTGTGGTTGTTCCTGCTTATTTTTACCTCTCCTGTCTCACACTGGATTTAGAACGTTTTTCCCTTTCGCTTTAAATGAAGTTAAAACTGTACTTTGAATTGGTGACAGAATCAATGACATACATTTACTACATGCCAATTTATGTTTCAAAATTAAAAAGTAGTTCTATTGGCTTAATTATATTATGACCAAATTAATCCTTTAAATTACTTGGAAAATAAATAGAGGCAAATAAATATAAGCACCATTCTTGATTATAATACAGGACTTTTCAGTTTGAAAGTGTTTCATCAATACCAGTGTCTTGTGATTAAATCCCAGTTTCAATTCAATAAGAGAACATTAGTGGTTATCAAATGACTTCAAAGGTTCAAAGAAGAAATTTCAAAGCATTGACACATTCTTGGTCTTATAAATACATTGTTATGCAAAAAAAGAAGGTATTAGATTTGCCAAAAACAAATTAATCTTGTCTAATGAATTTCTACAAAACAGAACTTTCTCATACAATGCCATCTAACAGAAATATAAATGGAAAATTAAATAAATTTTCATTCACTGTTAATTTAGTTAATTTCTTTTCTTTTTATTGGTTGGTTGCTTTATTAGTATGAGACTGCATTAATGCCAGCCGGTATCCCTGGAACCATGCCACATCCCTTCTTTAAACTTGCACAAATAGACCCAGAAAATTTAAAAATACAGGTACAGTTCAAATCATGTTGTGGGATGAAATATGTTGTACACCTGATATTCTTGTTCTTATCCTTCCAATATCATGACCTACCTTCCACAGTCGATGTCTCCTTATACCTAACAGCCATCCCAAATCTTTGTCATACATGAATTCTTTATCTTTTCTTCTCCTGCTCTCCCCTATGTCATTTTGGGCTTCATATATCCAGTCTCAAAAAGATTGGTTTTCACTTTGAAGGACAGATTGCACAGCCCTCTTTACTTTCCTTCCTTCTTTTCGCTCTTCATTTGTCCCCGTCTTTTTTTCCCCCTTTGTTCACTTCATTCTTCACAGATCTATTCTGTGCAACAGCTTTACAGGGGTGGGGATTGTAAGTTTAAGAGTCTCCAATTTAAATTAAATAAAGTTTAGGGGCTGGGGAGATGGAGAGATGGCTCAGCTGTTAAGAGCACTGCTTGGTCTTGTCAATGACCTGGTTGAATTCCCATCGCCCACATGGTTACAAACAACTTTCTGGAAGTCTAGTTGCAGGGGATCTGACACCCTATTCTGGACTCTATGATATATATGACTAAAAAGGAAACATTTAATCCCTTTAAGGTACTGGCTTATCTGTACTTCTAGAAACTTAAATATAAGGTATTGCACAACAAATCTTGTTTTGAATCAATGAAAATATTTCAGTGTTACTTACCTGGTATACCAGACAGGAGCAACTGTGGTCTGTAATACTTTCTACTTCATAGCTTCCAAATCCTGCTCGCTTACAGAACTGCATTTGACCCATAGCACCCTGTGAGTTACCTATTATTATTTCAATTTCATAGATGTGATAACTGGAACTCAGAGAGGTTAAATGACTTACCCAAGTTCAGATAGTAAGTGACAACAGGGCCTGGAACTTATGACTTCGAAAATTGGCTCCAAAGATAGCTATTCATTTTCACAGACAAAAAACGAGTCTAAAACTTATTATGTGAATAATGGGTTATGCATTGCCTTTTGTGTTTTCTCATGAGGAAGAGACCCTAGAACAGAGACTCGTGACATGAGTATGATGAGAGGTAAGGAGATCAAGGAACCTGGTGGGACTTCTAGGTCTCTGTGTCTCGCAATACGGTGCCTTATGAATACTATACAACACCTGCCACAATAGCCCTTGTACCTCAGATCCTTTTAACACATCATGAAAGATACAATGATTGGGTCTCTATAACCATAGCAAATTGAATGTAAAAGGAAAATCTTTTTTTCCCTTTCCAGCCAATTTACCTGGAGTCCTCCTATGATCACACATGCAACGAGAATCACAGTTGTGAGTCTGATTGAGACTACGGGCACATGAATAAACGCCAGCAGGGCTAGACCCTTACGGTCAAATTAACAACCATTCTCTATTTCTGCGCTCTAAACACAGAAGCTGCCCAGGAAGTGGCTGTCTGCCTGAAGTATGAAATGAACACAAGATTGCTGTGTCTGAAGACCTGCTGACTTCGGCCTCATGATCTATTGAAGTGACTTCCTGGAGTTAAAGGGCTTATTACCACTCCAAAATGCTGTAAACCTGCAAGGCTTTGACTCTGGCTCATCCTTACTGACCAAGTCACAACCATATATGACAGGATGTTGCAGAGTGCCTTTTTAGAGGATGGGTGAGACATCTTTCCATCATCCTGCCAAAATATCTGGGAGAAAATGGCTTAACATAGGGAAGATAAATTTCAGCTCATGGTTTTGGAGGGATTGGGCCAGGGTCTCTTTTCTCTGTTGCTTTGGGCCTAAGACAAGGCAAAATATCATGTCAGGGAGCAGGTTGTAGGGCAGCTGTCACTGCAAGAGACCAGGAAGAGGAGCAACAGTCAGAGAAGAGGCTGGGAGAAGATACTTTCTCCTACGGAAGCCCCGTAGCAGGGCACGTTCTCTGATATGGCTCAACCTTTCTGTTTACATCATTTACCAATAGTCTACCGCATTGTGAATGAATTCGCGGACCAATCCATTGATTATTTCAGAGCTGTTATGAATCCAATTAATTCCCAAATCTCTCACCTTTGAACATTGCAGACACTATCTATGAACACATAGCCTTTGGAAAATATTTCGTATGTGACCCACAGCAGAGATCTCACTGCAATGATTAACTTACGGAGTTACTGATGGGCTCAGTGTTTGCTCCCACCCACCCTACTTCACAACTTTTCCTCCTGCTCTTTCCTTTGTGGCTCTGAGACTTACCTGTCTTTCCTTTGCATTAAAATATTTGTCTGGTTTTGTTGGAATGCGTTGCTCTAGTTCCCTTCCTGTTGCTGTGATAAAATACTCTGCTCAAAAGCCATTTAGGGGAGGAAAGGGATTGTTTCAGTTTACAGATTATAGTCCATCCTTGAGTGAAGTGACAGTCGGAACAGGAAGCAGAAGCTATGAAACAATGCTGCTTGTTGGCCAATATATATATATATGCCAGGACCACCTGCTAAGGGAATGCTGTCGTTCACCATGGCTAGGCCCTCATATATCAATTAATAATTAAGACAATCCCTCACAGACATGCCCACAGGTCAATTTGATCTGTGAGGTCCCTTAGTTGAGACTCTTCTCAGGTAACTATGGGATATATCAAGTTGACAATTAAAGCTAAGTAGGATAATGCTTTATTTCTTCAACCTCCAACACAAATAATTGAAGTAAAGGCAACGCTAGATGAACACTTCTTTTTGTCATTTTTTAAATGCATAAAACTACGTTCAGTTCTAGAGTATTGACAGTACACTTAATAAAATAAATGACTTTAAATATTATGGATTTCTTCATATCCTACTGGCATGCGCCACCACTACCAGCAGATGCTTTTGGAAGCCCTTGTCAAGAAACTCCAATGGACTCTCACATGAACATTTGAAAATTGCCCTGTTCTGACTTTATTCTAGTTCCCTGTCTAGAACTTGTAATGCTAATTACTCTTGCCTTTACTTCTCCTTCACATCTCCTATTCATGATTCAAGGACTTTCTTCT
>NW_008360332.1:1616964-1653296 GCF_000622305.1 Nannospalax galili
TTAAAAAGAAAAGAAAAAGGGCAAGAAAAAATATTAGGGATTTCTTGTTCCTTATTTATTTATGTCCCTTTGTGAATCTTCGAAACAAACAACAAAAATCCATTCTTCTGAGACCTATGAATCCTTTCAGTCATATGACTAGGAGGCCACAAATTCATAGAAATTGTATGATTTATAAAGCGATGTAATTACCAATACACCGCCCAGAATCTCTGCATGTAAACATGAATAATTAAGAACAGCATTTAGATGGGTATTTATGGCTTCTTTCTGATTACTTTAAATTTTGTATTTCCGGATAAAAAGTTGGATATGAAGCTAACGAGCACACTGTATAAGAAACAAACCTCTATGGGCTCATTCATGCCATGAGTTCAAAAACACAAGGAATTTTCTAAACATAACTATTCAGAATCATTTAATTACTGTGTTAGCATGAGGTAAAATGAAAACATTTTTTGCTATGATGAGGGTAGTTTATGTTGTTAAGCAGAGATGTTTACCATTTTCTTTAAACAGATGTTTCTATATTCTTGGTTGAAAATCCTTTGCCTGAAGGAAGGTAAAGATTATTTGGTATTTAGTAGTCCTTCTATAGGATTCTATTATTCTCTAAATAAAAGCTAAACATCTTTATATAAACCACTTGTGTAAAAATTCTTTTTTTTTAGTGTACACTATCCTTTTTAATTTTATTTAATTTAGATTCTCATGATCAAATAACAAGGCATAGTAAATTACGTGTTGTCATAGCTACCTTTCTGTCATCTTTTGTTGATACATGTTTATTTATAGTCATTAGAAGTGTGTATATGCTATATACATATATCCCACATAAGAAACAACTATCCATGCATGTATTTCATATTGTAATAAGCATATTCTGAAATGATAATTAAGTAGCAGACAATTGTTTTCTGTTTTTACAGTCTTATATCATATTTTCTGTTCAAATGATTATATTCTATGACTCATTTGTGATTTTCATTTAGATTAATGTGTAATGAAATATATAAAATATATAAGCTTTTGGATCCTTGTCACAAATAATGATAATATTATTTCATTAAACAGTAATTATTTAATTAGAGACACATAATGTGTTCACCCGTCAGGGGTGCTGGGAGCCAAACTCAGATCCTCTGGACTCCAGCCCCATACTTATGAATGCAATTGATGCATGTTTAAATAGTGATTACATGGCTATTTCTGAAAATAAATGTAGTCAGGTTATAATCCTTATTTAATATTTATATTTATGTTGTGTTCTTCTACATAAACAAAAGAATGTAATCTAAATACAAATCTATCAATGTTACTCTCTTCTCTAAATAATCACTGAAATACTTAGATTTGAACTTATAATAACTACAAACAGAATAAATCTGAGACATGAACACGACTACCAATGAAAACAAATGAAAAGGAAACAAAAGCAATGACTCTAAAACTCTAAATGACATAAAATAATACAGGGAGTTATTTTTTAATGAGTATGAAGTCAGCCAAGGTGTGAATAGGTAGTTCAGCGATCTTGCCTCAATTGGCCCACATGTCTGAGGCTGCATGGTGATCAGTTCACATAAAATAATGTGAATTAGAGCTTTGAGGGCATTTAAGTCTAGTCTATGTGATTTTCTTCTTCTGCTTGTCTATAGTGAAGGCACATACAAGAGAGAACAAACCCATCTCACTACTGCCATAGTACATTTGCCTAAATCAAGTAGCCGAAGAAGTACAGTGGCTGGAGCTTGGATGGAAAGATGTCATGAAGTCATATAGCATCGACAGGATATAGGGAAGGGAGCAGATTCAGAGCTCTTATGGCAATTCACCATAGGACTGTGTAATTTTCTCTGTTGGGTTTTCAGGACTTTGTTTTTTACTCAGGAAAATTAAGTGCTGGTCAATGCTTTAGTGTATGAGCTCATTTAAATTTTATAGCAAAACTGTGAGATCAGTGTTATTATACTTATTAATAATTTATCTCTTACTAGTACAAATAAGAAATTAAACTTTATAGATAATAATCCTCAAGGTCACCAAGATGGAAAATGAAAAGAAGATAATCTGATTCCAAAGCCTCATATTTTTTGTGTTTAACAAACCCTGAAGCTCATGGTCACAATGTTTATGAGTCCTCTTCCCCCTGCTCATGCAGGATTTCTGCTTACATTTCATAGACAAAGAAAAAATAACCACGTTAGGATGTTTGTAGTTATATGCTACTTCTTTTAAGCTGCAGTTGGTGAAATAATTATCATTTTCCACATTTTCAAGGACAATAATATAGTTCTGAGAATTTTAGTTTTTAATGTTGTTTAATAAGTTCTTTTTTGAAAATTCAGTTCTGAAAATATGAAGCTACATAACATTAGGTCAAATCTGTAAGTTAATCTTAGAGATCTTCAGTGGTAATTAGAGGTTTGACTGTGCTGATAAACAGGAATGCCAGGAGCTTCAATTTCCAGTATATTTTTTTAGAAAGAAAGAAAGAAAGAAAGAAAGAAAGAAAGAAAGAAAGAAAGAAAGAAAGAAAGAAAGAAAGAGAGACAGAGAGGGAAGGAAGGAAGGAAGGAAGGAAGGAAGGAAGGAAGGAAGGAAGGAAGAAAAAAAACAAACGAAAGAAAGTAAAGGAGATTCATTAAGTCCTTAATACAGGCTTTTCATGAGTTAAAGTTGGAAACTGGTTTAAGCTTGAGTGCTTCCCACATTTTATAATTTGTTTTGTAATCAGCTAGTAGAAAAGAAATGTAATCACCAAAATGATGTAGTTTACCATTCCCAATTGGGACAGGATTTCAAAATAACATCAAAATGGAAGAGTGCCTAACAAATAAGATTCTCTGTAACTGAAGTGATGTACAAAATTGTAATTTTAAAATTTAAGTTCATGACCTCGTACACATTATAGAATCATGTTTATATACTGAAAATGAAATTGTTTCCTAAAACCAAGACCAAAATAATAAAAGGAAACAAAATAGCTTTCAGTGGAATTATATCTTCTTTCCCCTAGAAAACAAAAGTAACAAACACATAATTTATGAAGTTTGAGAAATTCCTGGAATTGAACAACTGCAGATCCAATTAAATCAACAGTTTAAAGAATAGGAACATAAAGTTGAAGTAGACGATGAGCACAGCTACGTGTATTAGTCACATTTCTGTTGCTGTGATAGAAACACCTTGACCAAGGCAACTTATAAAAGGAAGAGTTTCCAAAGAAGCAAGAGCCCACCATGGCGGGGGAGGCAAGGCAGCAGAGGTGGCTGGAGCAAGAGCAGATGCTCAGCTTGCACATCCCCAAGCAGGCACAGGAAGCAGAGAGCAGCTGAGATCAAGCAAGTCTCAAGAGCGCTCTAATCGGGCCCCCAGTGACGCAAAGCCACCCCTTCTGAGACCTCCCAAAACAGCTCCACCAACTGGGGACAAAATGTACACATACTTGGAGTCTATGGGAGACGTTCTCATTCAAACCAGAGCACCCCATGTCTGCTGTGTTGATTGGGCCTTGATTGGGCTGGTGGCAGTTTGGGAGTTATTGTTTCTCATGGTGCTCCCAATGTTTAAGAACTCTGAATATATGAACTGTGTGCACGCACTTTAAAAGGGAGCTCAGAGAATGGTTATCTTTTTGTTTTCATCCTCAGATCAGCTAGACTGCTTAGAGCTAAGGAGCATCCAGAAATCTGATTACCTTTTCAATTGGCTCTTTAAAGATCAAAAGCTAACAGATTGACTACTGTTGGATCCTACACAGTAGGATGTTTCTGCACCTTGAATTTGTAGGGGTTAGCAGTAGGATTCACCCATATGTAAACTTAAGGAAATCCCTGCTCAGCTTTCTTCCTTGTTAACAGCAAGTGCATAGCATAAAGACAAAGGAAAACTGGGCTGGAGAGATGGCTCAGCGGTTAAGAACAGTGGTTGTTCTTACAGAAGACCTGGGTTTGAATCCCAGTACCCACATGGCAGCTAACAACTGTCCATAACTCTAGTTCCAGGGCATCCAACAGCCTCTTCTGACCTCCACAAGCATTGCAAAACATGAGTGCAGTTACCTACATGCAGTCAATATACATATAAACATTAAATAATAAATAAATAAAAAAATTTGAAAAATTGAGCCATTGTCATTTCTTAAAAATGATTAGCAAAAGATAACATTTTTGTGATCAGTAGATGGTTCTCTTGAATCTGAGAATTTTCAAGTATATTGTTGAGCCAAAATGTTCATATGTGGTTTACATTAACTTGGAAACACAATATCCTGGAATATTTTTTCCATTTCCAATTTGTTCTTATGTCATTCTTAAACATAATTCCTTTAGGAATATAATCATGGAAATTTTCATTTAGAATACCATTCTCTCTGAAAAAGTTTTCAGAAAAGTAGTGTTTCACAAATTATTAATATTATATTAAAAGCTAAAATGTTCAAGTGAGCATCATCCTGAATATTAACTGCTTGTCTACAAGTCTCTACAACTTATGGGTGATTTAAGTAGAAAGCCTGTGTTTTTTCCACACATTTATATGTCCAGAACTAATCTCTTTACAGAACATAGCAACCACCATGGACCACCTTGGAAGCAGCTGCACCAGACATTGCAGCCAATTGAATCTTGACTCTGAATTTCACCACCTACAGAACTGTGAAAAATAAATTCCGATGATTTATGCACTATCCAGTTTCTGGCATTTTATGAGCTTGCCACAAATAAATCAAAGCTATCCCCTTGCTTGATTTTGATAGGAAACTGACAAGGCCAGGAGACTCTGAGAAGGACATAGCACATGGAGAACTGAGGATGGAGGGTCACCTTCAGAGATAAGGGTCTGATTGGCCCTCTGGGTAATCCACATGGACTGAGAGAGCTGCTTCATAAACCTGTGTGAAGTACAGTACGCACAGGACAGGTTATGTACCGAGCTACTCTGTGTCAGTGCCTCCTTCAACTTCCATGCCAGGTGCTGCTTTCTGTGTTTAAAGTCCTCCATCTGGGGTGATCTTTATTTACTGACTGGTCCATGTACTGACACAAAAGACAAGTCCTCCTACTTCAAGGGAAGCTCTGAAGGCCAGCTGCACTCATAAACTCATGAGGTATCATGAGGGCCACTATTACTTGTGTCATAGCTTAGCATCTCCCTTTGTCAAATGCCATGTCTTCAGTTTATTATAGATGTCATGCTCTACTGTGGTCCTTGAAGCCTCCTGAATGCAAAGTTCCTCTTCAGAGTTTGTTCTTGAGGAAATCTAACCAAAGAAACTGCAACAACTTTTAATACTCACCAATTGGTGCCAATTTATCATCCCTGTTTTTTGCTATTATTGTTTTGTTTTCATTTGTTTTGTTTTATATGACAGGGTCTCGCTGTAGCCCCACCTGGCCTGGAACTTGTTATGTAGACCAGGCTGGCTTTGAGCTCAAAGAGACCTACCTGCTTCAGGCTCCCAAGTATTGGGATTAAAGGTGTTTGCCACACACCCTGCTTCTTATTTACTTTTTTAACTATTACTGTTCCATAGTATAGATACTTTTGTATCACTTGTTCTGTTTCAAAGTGTTACATCACAGAGCCTGCTGCTATCATTTCTAGGCATGTACTGGCATGGTCTAAACCTCAGCTCTATAATCACAAGTCATCTCAATACTTAAGTCTTAGTGATTGCATAAATTTCATTGTTACAAATGTGAAACACATTCCATGTCTCAGTTTAGGGGGAAAATCAATTGAGGTAACTTAAAGAGAAGTTATTTTAAAATTATTCAAAATTGTTTCTTTCAGATTTCTTTGGTCTTCCATTTTCTTTTAACTTACCTGTTCTGAATTATGTGAAAACTTAATCAAAACCCTCATACATATTGGAGAAAAACCCTTTACTTGTCTTTCAGAGTGCCATCCTTGGAGGATCAACTTCTTTCTTTTTAATTTTAAAAGAAAGCTAACAGAAATGAAGAAAAATGACACCAGTACTCTGACTGGATCTAAAGAAGATCTGACCTCTGACTGAAACATCAGTATGTTCAGAAATGTTTTGCTGTAATACACTATAGTAATAGGCAAAAATACACAGAGTCTATGTGCAAAATTCATTGAAATTTATGTATAAACACATTTAAGCAACCACAACGCAAATGATATAAAATCTTCTGGCAACAAAAGTTTTTATGTATCTTGTGCCATTCCTTTCTCCATCCAAAAGTTGACTTCTTCCACCAAGGACTACATCATCATTAAATTTCTTGTAAGTGGAATCATAAATTGATATATTTTTCTGTCTTCTTTCCTCATTATATTTTAGAGACTCATTCATTTTACTAAATTATAAATCGTTTCTCCTGTCATATTTCTGTGAAGTTGTGGAGTGTGGAGAAAATATGTTTGTGTTTATACCAAGTGGGAAATTTGCGAATAAATTTCAGGTGGAAACTTGGAATCCTGGGTTGAAAACACACAGTGGAAAGTTAATTTGCAATTGTTTAGATAGCTATTGAACTCCAGAGAGACTCACCAACAACAGAGATGTATGTTCATGTTCCAAGAGAAAGAGCAGCTGAAGAATTTTACCATGTGTCTCAGTTCTAAAGTTTGAAGACACTGGAGACTATTCAGCCCTTCGGGAGGTTTTAATAATATTCCAAAGATACGTAGTTAGAACTCAGGATCTATTTGAACCCTTCACCAAGGAATAATATCTCTCTATTCTGAGTTCAAAGATTTTACATGTAAGGCCATTCCATCTGTTTTTATTACACCATCTCAGATGTAAACATTAGTAAAGGAGCTACAGGCATTATGAGTTTACTGAGTAGCCATGGATCATCTATATATGGACCAGATCAAAATTACTTCTTGAATGGATTCAGGATAAAATGATAAAGCATTAATATTACAACACTAATATTCCATTCAATTAAAAACAATCATGAACTTATTCGTCTATATTTGATCCCTCCTTTGGTAGCTTCTAATTTGTGACTGTTAGGTAGAAAGCACCTATGAAAATCCATATGCATATATTTTGCTGATCATGTGTTCTTTCTTTAAAAATATTGAATTTGGTGCATTTCATACAATATGTCTTGACCATATTTAGACCTTTTCCCCTATCTGCGGCCCCCTCCCCACTGGATTTTATGCATTCTGTCATATATGTTAAGGCCTATTGAGTAAGTGTCCCTGGCTAGGACTCCTATATAAAACCCCTGCCCGCCAGGTCACAGGGACCAGTGTGGAAAAGGGATGAAAAACTGTAAGAGTCAGCAGTGGTCGATGACCACAAGGAAACAGCATTCTAGGCACCTGGGAACTTGGTTAAATGAACTTACAGTAATGGTGACCGTAGGCACCAGACCCATGCAAACTCCAACCAGACAAAAAACCAGCATAGAACTGGGGAAACAGATAAGAAGTCCCAAACTTAGTTGATGTACTATTGGCAACTGCTTCCACTTTTTAAAGATAAAAATTAGAAATAGAATGGCAATGTCACAGGTAAATTACACATTTAGCTTCAGTACGTGTTGTCAAATAACTTTCCAAAGTGATTTTATTAATATACACATCAATATATGTGTTCTAAACATTTCACAACATAAGCAAAATGTATCCATTCTATCTCTGATAAGTATCGTTTTGTATTCCTATGGTGTAGAGATACAGTTGTACTGTGTTCTGGGGTCATGATGTTGGTTCAAAAATTGCAACTCTTTCTTAGAAGATTAGATTTCATAATTCTTTAGCTACTTTTAAGATTTTATTTTTGCAATTAGATGCTAATGAATTATTTTGTTTGTTTTTAGTTTTCTGATCATTCAAATCCATAATTTAATATATTCAAATAGTTCTGGAAATTCTATTTAGTTCTTTTAATATTGCTTTTCTAATCTATTTTCCCTTTTTGGGATTTCTATTCAGTTCATTGTATATTACTAGATTGGCCACGTTTATTTTTCTAATTGTCATCCATTATGCAGTTTTGTTTTGTTTGTTTTTTCCCTGTAGTGAAAATTCATCTCCATCAATAGTGGAGTGAGCTGCTCTGCTCTTTCAGGTTGCTATTTGAATAGCACTGGACACTGGGTAATTGTGATATCAGCAAAGCTGTGGGGGTTAGCAAGAATGGAGTTGACTTCACTCACAGGTCTAGAGTCCTTAAATATCATGAGAGTGAAATGGGTCAGTGCCATGTGGAAGATATAACAAAAACAGAAAGAAAAGGAGAAATGAGACACACCAAGCCACTGACCATCTTATAATAAGCAAATACGAGGCATGAGAGGGCTGGATTAGGTGGTCCAGCCACGAGTGGACCCACCAAGGACCTTTAGGGGCACAGAAGCTAGCCAAAGAGATTCTCAACTGTGACAGAATCAAAGAGCCATGAATTCTATCCAAAAAATTGTGAGGAAATTAGAGATAGCTGTTGATTTGATGCCCTGTAAGGCAACTGAGGTTAGTAACGTATCTAGAAAAAGGGAAATTTCTCCATGCCACGGGATTTTTTCTTTGTTTGTTTGTTTGTTTTATTAGTTGGTTTTAGATTTTTGTTTTCTTTTTTTAAAAGATCATTATAAATTTATGTATTTAAGATAAAATCTTGCCATTTTTTCCAGGCTCCTACACAAAATTCACCTTCCTCTCTCTCCAGCTTCCATGTACTGAGATTGGAAGTTTGTTTAGCTGCATCTGCTTCACATATTCTGAATTATAGTCCTCTCTCTTTCTTTCTCTCTCTCTCTCTCTCTCTCTCTCTCTCTCTCTCGGCCTGTGTCCTTGATCTCACAGAGACCTGCCTGCTTCTGCCTCCTGAGTACTGGGATTAAAGGGGTTCACTCCTGATAGCTTTTCAATTCTTTCCCTTTAGTCCATCCAGTGATACTGAAAATTGAGATATTGAATACTTCAATTCTAGACTATGACTATCTGATGTTAGATTTCAATGGGCTGTTGAAAGTTTCCATCCATTTTCTCCACACTTAACTATCAATATATCAATGATACTTTTCCAAATATTGATGATAATTCTAATCTCCAGATCATGATAAGGTCTGTTTTCATTATTTATTCCTTCTCTGATTAATGATCACATTTATATGTTTGCACATTGCTATGATTGGTATATGAATATTGCCCAGTTTTATGTGTTGAAGTCATAGTCTACTTGGTAATATTACTAAAAAGTCATTTGGAGATGATAGAGCCTTGAAAGATAGCCCAGAAAAATGAGATTAGAACTTTTGTGAAAGACGGCCCAGTGGATACATTCTCTGTTGTAATTCAGCATGTGAGGCATCAACTGGAAGACACGTTCCATGAACACACAGCTTATTCTTCACATAGTAAATACAGTCCTTGATCTTGGTCTCCTCATCTCCAGAACTCTGAGGTACAAATGGCTTTCGTTTAGAAGATACCCAGACTATAGAATACAGTTATAGTTACCTAAATAGGTTAAGACATTGTTTAGTAATTCATGAATTTTATGAATTTTAGTAATTTTATGAATATTAGCACAGATTTAGTAAAAAGACCTACAGTGTGAAGTAACATAATGATTATTTCTTTTCCTACCATAGATATATAATTAGCTGATAATCCTCTCCAGCAAATGAAGAATGGGTCTGGGTCAGAATTGAGATGTACTTTCACTAAAAATGTGATAGACATGTGCCTTCTGAAATCCTTTAGTATTTCAGTTTATAAAGACCCTAAAGCTGGCAGCAGTGAAGAAAGAACACCTGTGTGTTCACTGCACACGAATTCTCATTCAAACATAAGCATAGCTTAGATTTCCAGACTGCCCCTAGCTCCCCACAACCAAGTGACTAAAATATAAAAATGATCTACAATTAAGGTACCTCAAAGTGATAATTTTTTAAATGGAGATATATGTCTGAGGAGAAGAAATTAGTTTTTACCATTATCAAATATGAATACTTAAAATTTGATTGTCTTAACTATTGGCAAATCAAATATGGCAATTATGTTTTGGGGTATGTGTGTATGTGTGTATGTGTGTGTGTTTGTGTTTGTGACAGAGAGATTCAGAAATGTGAACTCTAGAATTATTACATAATACACAATATATAATATATAATGTCTGGGTATGCTTCCAGCTGCATTCAACCTTCAGAATTTATATATAATACCTTTATATATAATTATGCAATATCCTAATATGTGTAAGCTTCATGCTGTGAAAGCTCCTGAATGCCTATATCAATAATGTTATACACACACACACACACACAAAACACACACACATAACACATCTGTCTGTGTATGTTTGCACATGTATGTGAGGAAGGCTTTATTTAGAAGCTGCAATCTGGTTTTAAGTTCATGGAAAACTGCAGATAGCAAATCATGTCAGAGCTCAATGTTTATATCAAGCATCTCATTCATTCACTCAAAAGATACTCATCAGCACGTTCATGCTACATGTTTTCAACCAACAGTAGCACATCAGTGAACAAAACAGACATCAATCTCTTCTTCTGAGGTTTACATCAAATTAGAGGGGCCTACAAACCTAAAACTGAATAAATAATGAAAACACACACTGTTTTAACATATTATATAACTTAGGACATAATAAAAGTTAGAAAAATAAATATATAGACTAAGGCTTATACGAGTACAAAATCAAGAGTGAGAACGAGAGACAGTGATGGCCATGCATTTGTCAGGTATATGCATATGAGATCATATGTGTACATTTCGTGATTGTGAATCTACTTATTGCAATATATTTGTAACCTTCAAAGTAATACAAATCAGTAAACTTCATGGAAATGTAGAGGGGCAAAATATTAGCCACCTAAGCCAAAGAGGCCCCAAATGAAACCAAACGCGGCAGCTCTCAGCCGTCTTGCTCCAGGTCTTCTGTGTACATACGTATGTTTAAATCTAGCAACTTCTCTTTTTCATGTTTCTGTGTTTTTCTTCCGGCAACTTCATTGTTTGAAATTGTCTTGAAATGTACTATTATGGTGCTATCAGTGTTCCATAGAGCAAAAGTATTTAAGGGAACATTTCACAATTAAAAAACAAAAAGCAAATAAACAAAAAGCTTTGCCTGAGTTATAGTACCCTTCTCTGTCATCTCAAAGTTAATGAATCAGTAACATAATGTTTGAAAAGGTATCTTTAAACAGAACACATGGACTAAGAGTACATATTAATAAATAGTTGCACATGTCCTTATTAGTTTTAATCCCATGTATTCCATCTCTCCAACTCTCCAAAGAGAAAAATCTCAGGAGTAAGGGGAACAGGGGAATAGAGTGGAGTCGTAGAGAGTCATTTGGGCTAGGCGAGCCTAGAGTCTGTAGGTATGGGAAAGGGAATTCTGGTAGGCTGGCACCGATGTATAATCCACAGGCAGATTGCTTCTTTAGGGATAGCTCAGTTCTGCTCCAGTGTTTGGATCACTATCCGATTATCCTGGATAATCTCCTTAACACGGAATCAACTGATAGTAGATGTGATAGCATCTGCAACATGCCATCACGGCAACAAGCAGATCGATATTTGATTGAACAACTCCACTTCAGCTTCTCCAGGAGCACAGATGGGCCACCACAGGGAGGACGTTATCAAAGGGAAAAATATCTATGTGCAGAAATAGGGATTGCAGGGTCTTATTTGAGAGAAATGGGTATTAGTTGCATGATTGTGGATGAAAAGAAACTTGCTTATGATCGGATTTACAGTTCAACATGAGTAACTGACAACCATGTGAAGGAAAACAAGGCCAGAGCAAAGAAAACAAAGAGAAGAGACGTGGGACCATCATCAATGTGCCAGTCATAGTGATGAATACCAAGCAGGCTGTGGGTACAACTTGCTGTTGTCCACCTAAGGGTCTAGGGAAAGAAAGTGTGATGACAACAGTCATCAGAAATGGCTCTGCGTGTTTTTGCACTAAGTAGGAGAATGCATTAGTCTTTAACTGAAATGAAGAAAGCTCAGCTTAAAGACAGTAGGGAATCTTCTAGATGACTGAAATAGAGATAATTCGAAAGTACTTAGATAGAGAAGATTACAAATAAGGAGCATTAATGTGTGGCTATTTTTGTAGGTTTCAATTTTTCCATGTGATGATTTAGTGCAGTCAATTTAGCTGACTGATTATTACTTGCAGAAGATCATTTCCTTTGTGTTCTGAGTTTCAATCACTGAATATTGGCCTATGGATTTTCTCTATACTTTGGCAACAATGTCTTTGCAAGATGCTAACTAGAATATTACAGGATAGCTACATTATAAGAAAGCTAAGGATGGACTAAGCTCTGAGAGGCATCGATGTTAGGAAATAGCAAAGAATAGGTATGGTTGGTAAACAAGCGGTATGTTGGAAATGGTAGGAAAATTCATGTTTACAAGCTTAGCTATGTGGGGAAGGATTCTGAGAGGAGAATGTCTGACTGATCATGAACTGTTGATAGTGAACTGAAAAAATGAGAACTTGTTAAATATAGTAATGTGAATTTCATTGGTGCCATAGTTAAAAGACAATAACCTCTGACTGGAGGAGCTTTAAGAATTAGTGGAAACAGAGGCAACATACACAAAGAATGAAAACAATGCTTTTGGCTTTTCTGAATCATATACAAAATAAATATATTTGGAAACACAGAAGACTGTAGTATTTGTGGCTGGAAATAACTCCCTTCAGCTCCTGACTCACATGAAAATGACTAGATGTATGCTGTTGAATTCCCCCCACAATTGGGAATAATGTCTTTGCAAATATTGTAACTGGCATTATCTGCACCTTTCAAAATAGCTTCCCTACCCATTTTGTCTCATCAAAGCCATTTTATTAAGGAATCCTCTCATAATTCTCATTTTCTACTGTAAACTCCCATTCCCTTTAATCTACACATCATAGTATTTTAAGCACGTGCTTCCTTATCATAGTCTTATATCTATGTTGTTTCCTAATGTTTCTATTCCCTAAGTAATTGAGGATAGGGACGTTTTCTTTCTCACCGTGGATTTCGTCTTGTTTCCTCAAATAACGCCTTGCATGCAGCATGTTTTGAATAGCTGTTTCCAAGATAAACACTTTATAGCTCTCACTGGTTGGCTAAAGAAACATTTCTGCAAAGAAATGGGCATATAAAATTCACTCTTCATGACAGCTAAATTTTAAAGAGCATTTATTAAAAGACAAAATTTGGGGGCCAGAACCATGGCTCAGAGACTAAGAGCATTTGTTGCTCTTGTAAGGAGCCAGGTTTGGTTCCCATCACCTCCATGGTGACTTAAAACCATCTGTAACTCCAGTTCCAGGGATTCTAAAACCCACTAACTGGCTTCCATGGGCACCGTACACATGTGGTGCACATGCATACATGTAGACAAAACATTCATACACAGAAACTATAAATGACCAAAATCTTGTAGAAAACAACATTAAAACACAAGTTTAGCAAATATCCAACTGTTTTTCCTTTTAAATATATACTTAAGTTCATCCTTTTTTCCCTTTTGCATTTTTGTAGTCAACTTTAAATAAGACCTCCCATACACTCTGTCCTCTGACAGATAAATTTATGGTGTAATTAATGAAATTATTTCCTGTAATTTTAAAACTATTAAACAAAATATGATGCTATGATTCAATATCTGGACTCGCTTATGATTTTATTACATCATCTTTGCAGACAATTAAAAATTAACATGTCTGATACAAATGACAATATCTCCTTTTCTCATGCTACATAAATATACAGTAAATATACAAAAAGTCTAAAAATTCCGGCCATTAGAATGTAGTTCATTTTATTTATTTAAAAATCGAACACTGGTACAGTAGGACACTGTCATATCAACTTTTATTGTGAATTGAACTTCCTTGACTTCTTACACTAAAACTAATGACTGCAAACTAATTGGATAGATTTTCGTCAAGAGGAAGCAAAGAAGTTCATGTTCATGATGAAGTTAAGAAGCTCTTGATCTCCTGCCAGGGCCTTGGGCTTTACTCTAGAATACCTCCAGACTAAGCTCACCTCCAACATGGTCAGGGTTGCATAATTGTTTGGTTGGTTTGATCAATAGTGATAGATTCATAGTAAATTTTGTCCATTTAAAGTCTATTTAGAAGATAGGAAATTGTCTGGAGCTTGAAAAGTTACTTTTAGAGACAATTAACAATGGCTTTTCGAAATAATTTAGATGATAAAGCTTGTTTACAATATATTCATTCATCTAATTTCTTATTGACATTTGTAAGGCAAATGCTCTGATTTGTTCATTATCTGTTTGCTTATGTTCATAGAATTTCTGCATGAAGTCTGTTTCATTTACTGACAGTTATCAATGATGGACGGGTTGAACTTTAGGGCTGCTTTACTTAATCAAGTTTGAAAATACGCATGAAAACAGTTACATGGATATATTATGCTAACAATTCTCCAAATTTCTGAATAACACTGAAGAGAGACTAAATTTTATTGGAGTGTTTTTAATTCTTAAGAATAATAAAATTTCAAATCTGTCCAGTGGTACGCAACAAATAACCTTAAGATATTAACTGCTGTCAATCATTTTTAGATATAAAACTTGGAAGTGTGATCTAAAGTGAAAATTTTTAATATTCCTATCATTCCTTAAACTGTTCAGACTCTAGAAAACAAAGTGGCTTCTTTTTGGAGATGTTTCTTCAGTTCCACAAAATGAAAAATAGCTGAATATTACTGGAGTTTAAATATTTCTAAGAGAGCAATTCTTCACTCCCCGCTGTTTACAAGTAAAACACTGTCTACAAATAATACATTACATTAGCTGTCCTCTTTATCATAAAGCCATGTTGAATACTTGTAACATTTATAAAAAGACACCAACTGATTGCAAGATGAGCATTACCCTTGAGCAAATTATGAACACATTTATTTCAGTCTTATGCGTTTGAAACTAATTTTCTGGTAATATCAAAAGTGTTCATAGAATTAATTTCCTGTCAGTTCAGCAGTATTCAAGTGAATATTTTATGATTTTGCATTACTGTATTTGTCTAGAGTTGTGACATGATCGAGTCATTCTCTGAGGGAAACACATTAATAATTAAACTCTGTCCAACATGGAGTGCTTGGGATGACAGCATAATTGTACATTTCCAGAGACCATTTTGCACAGTGGAGAGGGAGAATTGCCCCGCCACCATTTAAATGTCAATTTAGAATTTCTTTCCAAACTAAAACAGTGCTTTAGAGAAAAAAGGGGGGGGGAGGGAAGGGGGGAAGAGGTTGATGTCAAATTTGGAAACTGTTCTCTTTACATTCTCTTTATTTAAAATGTGAGCTAAATGCGAATAGCCTCCTTCATTCTCTCCTTCTCACATGGAATCAACTGTCAGAAGTTCTTTCTTTTGGCAATATAATATCATCAATGGGTTATGAAACAGGACTGTTTAAATGATAAATACTAGTTGCATAGATTAGCTCTGTAGAAAATAGTGCTGCTGACATGACAGCTTTGATTGGTTTCGGCTCTTAGGTTTGAGTCTTTTTTAACTTAAATAACTTCAGCAATAATTTAAGATTTTAATCTGCTTTCCAGTCAAATGTCTGTGGATGGATTGCTGAAGGTGCCTTTATTTATGTTTCCTTTTCTGATGCTTAAAGTTATTAGGTTTTCAGAAGTGAGACTTAAATTTTTCTCAGACACATACATTATATACATTAAAACTCACATTTGTATCTCCTACCTAGACAAACGATGCTTAAGAATTTTGACTGGACAAAAGTCTCATACAATTGACTTCAACAGAATCCCAGGCTGAAAAACAAGAAAATTATTCCAAAGTAAGTTGAGGTAAAGTTTACAGTTGAAATGGGACTCAACGACTCAGGTTAAGTTTATATATTGACTATACTCATTCTGTAGAATTAATACATATTTTCTTATTATGCTATATTAACCCAGCAATTACATAATGTTTGAAAAATCCTTCTTCCTTGAATTCATCCTAAAGAAATAACACTAAGTGATTTAACCACAGTATGGTCATGGTCGCTTTGCTCGTAAAGAGGAAAATAGAGAATTCATCTAGGTTAACGTGTACAATTAAAAGAGCTTTGTTAAATAAATAGGATATGTTTACATCATTAAATATTCTAATGTTGTAAAGAAAAGCTTTTAATAACTCAGAAGTTGGTTATTCATCTTTCTTTTCATTTATTTGTTCATATGCTCCACAAATATTCATTACATACTTGCTGAATGCCAGTCAGCACTTTTGATAAGGGAAACAGCAGAGTGTGGAGAACAGTCCTAGTTCACGGAGCTCACACCCCAGAAGTGAGGGACGATGATGAATGTCAGTGTTCCACAACACATTGCAAGGTCCTAAGGAGAACCAAGTAACTGAAGAAAGAGACGACTGAGTTAGTTGTCCAGTGAAAATGCCCTAAAGCTGAAAATGAGGGATTAATCCCTTAAAGTGTGGAGAGGCAGAATTTTCCAAGGCAAGAGACTAAGAAGCAGAAACCAAGGTGGAAGGTGGTCAGCTAGGTGTGAATGAGATGCAGCAAGAAAGTCTGTGACTACCGTGCATGAGGGAGTCAGACAAAGAAGAGCCTAGAGCAGCATCCATAGGCCCTGCCTATAGGCCGTGAAGAAGAGCGAGAGCTTCACTCTGGTCTTATGGGGAAGTATTGGAGGATACCACGCAGAAGACAAACTGATCTGTGCTTTGAAAATAGTACCTTCATAGTATAGTCCGTGGAAGAGAAACAGTTGGAAGGCAGTTGTGTATTCCTTACCATTGTGTGTGTTGTTTGTTAGTTTTACAGTTCCTATTTCCTTCTCTGAGTTCACAGAAAAACATGCCCATTTCCTTATGACGCTGCAAGTGCTCTTAGCTTACAGCCTGGCTTGTATCAAACATAAAGTAAATTTGTTAGATGATTGATTAAAGGAATGAATAAATGAAAAAATAAATATTTTTTAAATTTTCACAGAAATAAAATTGTTTTGTTTTCTTTTGACATCTGGTTGTGGCTTTACCACTACATTCTGGTTCTTTCTGCCAGACTGACCCAGCTAGTGCTGGAGTTCTCTCAAGTTTGATGCTGGAGGTCATTCCCAAAGTGACTGCGTGTATGTGTGTGTGTGTGTGTGTGTGTGTGTGTGTGTGTTTGTGTGCGTGCGTGTATGTGTTTCTGTGTTTGTGTGTCTGTCTGTGTATGTGCGTCTATGTGTAATTTCTTTATAGTGTTTTTTGGGAAAAAAAAGAATTCATAAAGTCCTGAGAAAAATGCACAATATATCACAAAATAATATATTGTGTGTGAAAAAAATTAAAATTTCATATAAAAACTGCATTGTCCTTATGGCTTGAGTGATGACTCAGAAGTTAAGAGCACTGGCTATTCTTGCAAAGGATACAGTTTAATTCCCAGGAGTCACATGGCAGTTAACATCCATCCATAACTCCAGTTCCATGGGAATTTTACACCCTCTTCTCACTTCAGCGGGCATCGAATGACACATGTTCAGTTACATGCATGCAAGCAATACACTCTTATACATAAAATAAAATAATAAATGAAATATTTAAAAATAATTACATTGTCCTTAGATTTACAAGACAGGAATGAATAAAAATCCAATTGGATGAAGGTGATAGCTAGTTATTCATGGATAATAGATAGGTGAGATATATATATAGTTGAGACAATTTTCTAGATTTGACAATTTGCATCAAACTATTAGAAAATCATTCAAGTGCTCGGTAGATAAGAATCCTTGTTACCATATTTGACAACCTTGCCTCAATCTCTGGGATCCACATGATAGAAGGAAATATCTGGCCACAAGCTGTCCTCTGACTGACACTCAAACATGTCTTAGCAGCCTTCCCATCTCTACATAAATAGATAAATACATAATAGATAAAGAAAGGTAATAAAAAATGATTGCTTTAGAGACAGGGTATCACTGTGGCCCCAGCTGGCCTGGATCTCTCTATGCAAACCAAGCTGGACTGTGTCCCACAGAGAGCCACCTGCTTCTGCCTCTGGATTCCTAAAATTAAATGTGTTGCACCACCATGTCTTGCATTCAACAAAATATTCTTACAAACATTAAAACAGTCTATTTTTACTGATTTAAAATTTAGGCATTGAATGGAATTCCTTCTTTAAGAGGACAATATAAATATGACTGCCAACAAGGTGCACTGTGCCTACAAAAAACCCAAGGCACGCATCTATGGATTTCTTGTTAAACAAACCTGATTGGAGAAGTCTAAATAGACAATTACAAAGCCCTGGTCTCTCAGAGGACTTGGTGTCAAGGAACTGACAGTGCTTTCTCCCACTGCTTCTTCAGCAACAGCTTCTAGAAGAAAGAAGCAATGACAAAATACCCTCAGCAACTTTTTGAAGTTATTTAGGAAATTATCTTCCAGACATCGTTGCGTTGTTAAAACAACTTCCTAGTTCTCTCTACACTCTACATCTACATTTTCACAGAGATCGCCAATGTCACGAATCGCCTAGATTTCATTGTGATCATTGACTGATGTGAATTTGGATTGGAATGTAAAATATTAAGTTTTGAAATGATCTTCTCAGGCTTGGGAAACTAAACTCATTTTCCCCAGCACTGTAATTATTAAATTATTTTGAAATAAAAAAGAATAATTTTTTAATGTCTATACATTTCTCTTTCAGCATGTTAGGTATAAAATAAATGTCAGTCACTCAGCTTATGAGGAGAGGACTCATTTGACTGTGTACTGAACGGATTTGTCTTAAAAGTAATAAGAATTTCAAGAGTAAGTGAAGAATCCTAAGTGTTTATGTAAAATATATCTGTAATAGGGGCTGGAGAGATGACTCAGCAGATAAGAACACTGGTTGTTCCTGCAGAAGACCCAGGTTCGAATCCCAGCACACACATGGCAGCTAACAACTGTCCATAACTCCAGTTTCAGGAGGACCAACAGCCTCTTCAGACCTCCAAGGGCACTGCACAACATGGGTGCACTTACCTACATGCAGGCAATATGCGCATACACATAAAATTAAAACAAAAAGAAAAAAAAATTTTAAAGTTTAAAAAAAGAATAAATCTATAACAGCAGAACAAACTAAATATTTGATTATTCAGAAAATGCAAGTCATTTTCTAAATTTGTCATGATGGAACTGTAGCTATGGTGGTCTAAACATAGACAAGAAGAAAACACACTTATGCATTCTATAACCTCTTATGGGTAGCAGTCTGATAACCAATGACTATTTGTATGTGTTTTATATTATTGTGAAATTACAGTTCCTCAATGACAATGCATACTTCAGCTCCATAAATAGCAGTTAATGAACATTTGTTCTTGGTAAACCATATATTGGGTCAAAAGTTTGAATAAAATCAGACTCTGGAGAATAGATTTTTTTCTTTTCCTATTAATAGAAAAATCATCAAAGGATTACATCACATTTTGAATCTCTTAGGTTCAACTTAAATGTTAACACTTGTTTTTTAGTGACAATACAGAATTCAGCTCTCCTTTGACTTCAGAACGATCATCTTCATATCACAGAATCAAATGCTGGTCAATTTAGGAATCTATCACCTTCTTTCCCAATCTCCTTGTGCCTTCTTATACTTGAGCATTTTTTTTAATTTTAAAAATTTCCAGTCACATTTGCTATTTTTTGTACTTTCACCACATCCTCAACCTGTCCTTTCATTTGGTTGCATAATTTAAACATACAATTTTATAATAAAAGTAACAGAACATTATGGTTGAACAATCATATGAATATCTATTCTCAAAACTAAGTATCTCTCCTGACTCTCTGTGCCACTCATCACCCCAGCTGAACCCCTTACAGCATAGCAGCTTTTATCTCTTATACAACCTTGAAGAAATTTTCTTAGATGTTTATCTGTATAGAATTTAAATCTCCTTCTGTATTATCAGGATGTGTTTGTGTTTTACCTGCTTCCTTGCTACACAATAAAGTTGGTCACATTTTCACATTAGCATATATCAACAAATATCAACAAAATTTAATCTTTTTTTTTTTTTTGGTCTTTCTGAGACAGGGTCTCCCTAGTCTTTTAAATGTTATGTTCTTCTCTTGGATGGATATTTGAAAACATTTTGACAAATCATGGAAAGACTGAATCCGAGGATATTTGCTGTCATTGCTGTTGAATTCAGCTTATAATGGACACGAACTCAAAGGTTTTGTTCTATATTCTGTACTACCATCACCTCCAAGAAAAACAAGTATTCTCAATGATTCGGGTCCTTCCTGGGCCTTCTATTCCACCAGTGATTTTTCAGAAGGGAGCTGAAGTGTGGTTTTTTTTGTTGTTTTTTTTCATACTTCACAATAATTGAGTACTATATGACTCCTCCAGATAACTTCTATTCATTATATTAGTTCTATTTTATTAATATTTTTATTTTCTTTGATAATTTAATGCAATATATTTTGATCATATCAACCCAACTCCTCCCCTCACTCAGATCCACCCACATCCCCCTAATTCCTCATCCTTACGTCTTGTTATTTTTGTTTTGTTTTGTTATTAGTTTAATAACACATCCACTCTGATTCGTGCTGTCCATTCTGGGTGTGGGGCCGCCCATTGGAGCATGGTCAACCTATAGTGTCCTAAACAAGACTGACCCAAGATCCAGCCAGTAAACATTCTAACAAGGAGTTGGGTTGGGGTGTTCAATAGCTCCATATCTGAAGTCTAATGTCAAAAGCCGTTGCCCTGTGTCCTGCTTTCCCAGTTGCTAGAAACACATGTTGGAAAAGTTCCCTGCTGTATCTGCTGCATGGTTTTATGATCGATAGTAGAAAGCTAGCAAGAACATACACTATACTGGTTTGTGAACAATGTAGAAGGCATGGGTACAGAGTGTTGAGTGATATAAGAACATAATAAATGTGGGTTGTCATCATCAGTTACTCTACTGCTGTCATTATACCCTTCTATCTCACCTTACAGATCTCTTATCTGTATTGTAGTCAGTTGTCTTCATCTAATAATACAATTTATTTGTACCATTTATTCAAAAGAACATATACTAGTTGGTCCATTCTGAACTATATATAGACATTAATAAATTCTTACCACTTATTTTATTTATTTTTAAACTGTCTCAGGTTTTCATATTAATGTCTTATTTCTTTTTTATAAAAAGTGTGGTGTGACTTTTATATTCCCCTGTATACTGGAAAACATGTCAAACCTTCGAAGTTCTCAGTCTGTGGATACGTGCTAAAACATTCTCTAAGAACCCTTCTGGTATATCATTTGGGGTCAGCCATGTTTACGATAATTTTGCAATTTTTAAAGTATGTCAGTCAGAAAGAACATTGTAGGTGTTTTACTCCACTGGTGTACAAATCATGGAAATTCATATTTCTTAGATTGAATTTTTTACAAATTCTGAATGAAGAGCTAGGCACACAATTAGTGTTGTGAAGAGAGGTGCACACAATTAGTTCCAGCACTCAGGAGCAGAGGCAGGTGGATATTTGTGAGACGGAGACCAGTCTGGTCTACATAGTAAGCTCCAAACATCTGGGGCTCCGGGAGATCCCATCTCAAAAGAAAATTATGAATAAAAGTTAATATACAAAGGGCTGGGCTGAATTTCATTTTTGTAATATTCTCTCTCAGACTTTTATTTCATCTTCCTATTAATTGTCTGTATGTAATCTTCTCCTTTTTCATTATAGAACCATTTATCACTAAGTTTACAGCACTCTGTGATTAGTGTTATGCTCCGTGGGGACTGCGAAGGTTTCCGTGGTTCCAGTGAACAGCGTCTTTTCCAACTGCCCTTGTAGCTGGCAAGCACTTGTGCTGATTTACAATGTTGTGATTCATCCACAACCTCTCAAGGACACTGCTCTTGCAAATAAGAGATTTGGTCACCCCCTTATGTCTCTGAATCCAGGAGAAGACAGCACTTGTTCAAAATACGCAGATGTGTCTTCAGCTGTGTTTTCTGCCTGCCTGTTTTGCCTGGTTCTACCCATTACTATGTTTGACAACTATTTAATAAAGACACAAGTATAAGATTGCGACTATTTCCTACTCTCCTTTATGAGGCTGATTTTTCTCATTGCATATGTTTTTTAGTATTTTTATTTGAATTTAGGAAGTCAAAGAAGATGCCTTTATTGTATCCTGCACTTCTTGCTATTTTTATTTCAGCTACTAATGCTAAATGCATTCTTTCATCTGCTCCTTAATAACCCTTTCTAAGCCTCATTAGATTAGAAAGACGTTCCTTATATTTTTATCTAATTTCTACACACCTCTCTTTTGGTTTTCATCCCTCTACTTCCTTGCTTATTCTGCTCCAGAAGTTACTAAATCAAAAGGTCAAACAAAGGTAGAGTTCATCTTTACCAGTGCATCACCAAAATCAGCGCCTTCCATATAGTAGGCTCTACGGTCTCTATGATCTATCTTTCAATACGGTAAATGGAAAGGAACTGTCAGTCAATCTTCACATAGAGAGAGGACTCATCTGATTGTGTCCTGAAGTGATTTGTCTTAAAATTCATTGTGAAGGTATGCATTAAGCTAACACTCTAGAGTATTCAGGCAGAATAAAATCTGTAGCAGTGGAACAGCACTAAACATTTGGTCATGTGGAAGAACTAGGTCATTTACAAAATTTGTCATGATGTAACTATAACTAAGGAGACCTTAATCCATGCAAGCAGAACACACACACATATATTTTCTATAACCTTTATTAAGTATCTTTTTATTAACCAATGCAGAGTGATGAAAAACCAAAAAATGAGGGGGCTTTAAAGTTGGAAATTATCACCTTCCATTGTGGAATTTATTGAGAGCTTGCTCAAAAGCATCCTGAAGGTGAGCGGCCAAATTCAGCTTATGAGTACTCAACACTGCTTCCATTCAAGATCATTCCATGATTTAAAACCCTCAGTGGGGATGGTTGCCCTGTGTTCCCAAGGAACACCCATGGCTGAAATGGTGAGGAACGGAAAGGAACTCTTTCCCTGGCACATATTCTTTATGTGTTTCCTTCCTTTGAGTAAAAAGTAACTATATTTTGTGATGTTTGAAACGCTATTACTGATTTAAGAACTACGTTCCCCCCTCTCCTCTCACTCATCCCCCCATCCACTCTAGACCTGGAGGAAGGTTAATAGTAATTCCAGTTTCAATGGATTTTGTTAACACATAAAATAAAGATCTACATATCGAGCGAGGGCTTAGTGATGGAGTCCTTGAAGGAAGAGACTGAAGGAAACCTAGGGAGAGGAGGCATGGGGAGAGAGTTGAGTGGTTTTTGTCCTCCCAACACAAAGATCCGTCTACACAGTTCTTTGCAAGTAATAATTAAGTTTGCCAAATAAGTAACTTGAAATATATGACATCTGACATCTAGTTAGATAATATCAGTTGGAGGACTATACAAATACATAATGGGACTTTGCTAATAGATACTGTTGCCCACAATTAATCTCTTCTCTTTAGATGTATATGTTGTTTCCAGAATGGGGTTATAAATACTCATCTGCAAGGATTCATATTTTACAATATACAAGGCATCGTGATCATATTCAGCCTTATGGTGTCCTCCCCATCTCACTCTGAAAACTCTTTTCCTTCCCAAATAGTCCCACTATTACTTTCACATCTATTTCTGTGCACCTAACCACAATGGCCATATCATGTTCACAAAGCAGCTTTCCACAGCACTCCTCCCTATCATCCAGGTTTTCCCAGTGTTTCACACCGTCTTTGATGACATTAACTTGGCCTTGAAGGGGTATTATAGATATCCTATTTAGGCTCAGGACTTAGCAGTCTTTTATTTTTTAGTACTTTGAATATTTATGAGACTCTGCACTCACCACCACCTTCTGAACGAAGAAGTTTCTCTGATCAAGCTGGGAGCAGCGTTGCGTGTTTAAAAGGCAGTTGACTCCATGTCCATTTAGCAAAAGATTGCTAGTAAATTTCACTCTAGAGACTCTGACCTCACCAGCTATGAGCTTTTAGAAGGTTATGAGGTCCAGACAGGTGTCATATGCTGTGGAAGGAAAAATACTTATACATATATGGTCATGACTATAAAATTTAGTTATTTTTGAAAATATAGCTGCATATATGATTGCTGAGCCACAGGTAGGCATTAACTGTAGTGCATAAATCCCTGAATCTTAATATGTTATAAGCAATAAATAAGAGTTTAAATTATCCCCATGCCATAATAATAGTTAATATCAATAGCATCTTTTCAATTTGTCTATTCCATGGAGAATAGAAGTCTCTGTCATTACAGTTTTACATCTAGTTTGCTTGTTGCAAACATTGTTCAAACCCTTTCTATGTTACTGTTGGCTCTTTGAAGGTCTTCTTTGGATTATTGCTCTAGAAGGAGTCTATGAACCTTTAATTGCACTGTTTCTCAGTTTCTTATCAATTATGAGTATCCCTGCATTATATATTATTTTTCCATTATTAGTCTAGAATTGTAACCATTTTCTTCCTGTCTTTGACTTATGTATTCATTTTTAAATGATGTTTCTTTGGTAAAAATGATCTTAATTATAACAAAGTTCAACATATTTTGTATTCGTGATCAGAACTTTCTTCTGTCCACTTGCTTACTCTATTTACATGACTCTATTTCCCCTGCTTTGCTTGAAATTCGATTTTCTTATTTATGCATTTCGTTTCACATACCACATGAAAGTGGAAAACTTTTATGCAATCGAATGTGCTACATGAATAAAAATTATGCAAAATAACACAGATGAAACTCACAGATTACAATGAAAAGGAATCCCATAATCCAGGATTGTATGATTTTATTAGCATAGAACTAAAGTGTATATATAAATATTTGCAAAGCTGTGCACCTAAAATTTACATACTTCACATGTAAATTATGATTCAGTTTAAAACAAGAGTGCGTCGATTGAAAGCCGTATGTGTGCTCTTAAGACCTGTTGTACTCCCCTGAACCATGCTTCAGGTTAAGCATTTGTAAACTGTTTTTACTTTAAGTTTGAAGGCAGCACCTGGATTCTTGTAGCTGGGAAAGAACTAACTCCTTCTGAGCTATGTATGGGTGAGAGGCAGGGCACCCTGGGGAGAAGGGCAGAGCCCTGTGCAGAGAATTAGCTGTGGAGAGTTAGCGTGGTGGGAGACCTGAAAGGGAGAAAGGAAGTGTGCCCGGCGACCCTGGGCGAATGGCAGGGGTATCCTGCAAGGGGAAGCGAGATGGACGTTTACAGACCTGGGGTAAGACTGCTGGCCCACGGGGCACTGACAAAAGCTAACAGAGACTGTGGGTGGGGTGCAGAAGCTATCAGTCACACCCTCACTGCCTGCGATAAGGAAACCCAAACTAAAAGTGTCTTATGTTAGTATGTGGGCCTCGGGGCCTTGTGCAGAGGCTCCCAAGAAGGATAAAGGGAAGAAAATTTGGTGCAACAATACTTACTCTCACAACAATCCTAATGAAGATTAGAACTTTCTCACCTTTCTAAACAACTTTATGAAGATTTAATTTTCAAAACTTTACAAACCGACAATAAATAAGATTCCAACGTCTTTATGTTGGAAAGTATGTCTCCATCCGTAGCTTTTAATTGATTCTAATATGTAAATTTTCTTTCACCACTAGCAATCACTTAATTTGTTTTGTTGTGAGTGCTGGTTGTTTAGTGGCTGTTTTTTGAAGTTTAATATAAATTAGGAGAAGTTCACATTTCAGGGTTAAGATGGTCTGGCAAGAGTAGCTCATCATAGTGAAAGAAATCTATCAAAATTTTGAGATATTGGTTAATATTTTTACTTATAGTTTGTTCAAATAAAAAATTTAAAAATAAGAAAAGTGTGTTAAATTGGGATGGCTTCTATAAAATAGTATCACAAAATACCTGTTCTATACAACTTAACTTTTTACCTCCTTGTTCTGGAGGTTAAAAGTGCGACATGAACATGGTGACAGGATGGACCTCTTCTGATCCATCTGCCCCCTCCTAGGCTCGTAGATGCCTGTCTTCAAGTTCACAAGTCCTCCTAGCTGTGTGCACACTATGGTCCCAATTTGTCCTTTAATGAACGCAGCAGTCCTTTTGGATTAGGCTGCTGCTCTCATTTAGTGTGACCTTATTTTTGAGCAATCACATCTTCAAAGATCTTATTTTCCAAGGAATAAAATAAACGTATTCCCAGAGTTAAAAATTTGAACACAGAAATTTGGGGATAAACACATTTCATTCTACAAGACAGTTTAATTTTCACAGCATCCAGTTCAAGGAAATCAGGGTACCATAATTTTTCATGGAAAAGAAACATATTTTATGCTGAGAAAAATCTTCCAAAATTTTCCACAGATGCATCTTAAAATATTCAAGAAACAATCTATCAGAGTTTTAATTATGATTTATTATCCGTAGAGTTCAAATGTTCTTGCATTTTACCAACAGCTGTACAAAACTGAGTTTATTCTGGCCTTTGATTAAAATATGTAGAAATTATTATGAATAAAATAACTCACATAAAGAATTAACAAGAAGTATTTTGATTTACACAACTAAATGGCCCTTATCTTGCTAATGTTCCTTTTGGCAAAAAACTAATAATATGTTACAACTTAATTTTAGAATACAAGTGTGCATAACTCATCTTGCTTATTTATCTGTTCTCTCCCATGGTTTACTAAACAAAAACACCACTCCTGGAAGAGTCATACTTTCTTATGAATTTTGGTCAGGGAGGTCCCAGAAACCCTGAAACAATACAAGGTCTTGCTGTTTTTCTTGGTTGCCCACCAGAACCAGAAGATAGACCCTACTAAGGAAGACACCTTCCCACAGCTTTTATAATGAAAGTTCTTGCCCAGTGAGTTTACTGTTCATTTTGAGTGAGATTTCAGAGTTCGGGATTACCAGCAAACCTGATTTAAAATCACATGGTTGGTACTAAAAAATCACTTGCCTTCTACAAATAAATTGCTTCTGTTACTTCCCTGTGACTTAACTATAGAAGGACATAAAAATTCTGTAAGTAGTATTGTTGCAGTTATATCATTAAATAAAGTCACAATTCCATACTAACAAATCAGTGCTTTCCCTGTAAGTGACACCAAGTACTATGCTTTATATCAACTGTGTTGAATCCAAAGGGGTTAATAGGATGTACTACATGACAGACTATAGAGGCAGCTAAATCCGACTGCTAAATATGCAGATAGAAATGTATTAAAATGCCTATTACTGCCTTCTCTTGGAGCAAGCCATACAACATACACACATACACAGTCTTATCTTTGGTGGATTACATATTTGTCCTGAACATAAAACATCACCAAGCCCAGCATTTCATGTGGCAGCATTTCATGTGAACCCAGGTCCTCAAGCTTTCAAAGGCAAATACTCTACATGCTGAACGTCTCCCCAGTCCCAGTTGGCACCATTTTAAAATAGAAGCGGCTGGTCTTCAACTTTTGCTGATTTGCATAGTAAAATAGACATGAATGAAACAATTCGGTTTCTCTGAACTTATTGCTTTCTGTTAAATTACCATTGAACCTCAACATCATTTTTCATTACTATTTACACACAGTGCTCAACCTGTTCTTTCCTGCAGGCTTATAGCTCTTTCCTGCGTAACCTTAGTAGTTTCAAACTTTATTATTTATTTATTTATTTATTATTTATTATCTGTTATTTTTTAGACAGGGCCTTATGTGTCACAGGCTAGTCTGGAACTTTCTAGTCGAGGATTATCTTGAACTTCTAATATGTTTCTGCCTTCAACTCCAGGTGCTCGGGTTACAGGTTTGTACCTTTCTACCTGGTTTATGTGGGGTGGGGGGCATTACCTAGATTTTATGCATGTAAGGCAAGCTCTCTAAAAACCGACATGCAAAATCATCTCTCCATAGGCTTTTATTGATAGCCATACAATCATGGACAACTTCTACCACATAAATGTAATAAATATAGGTATAGTTAACAGAAAAATGCTGATGCTCTTCAGAATTATTCATTACTAACACGAGTTTTTATTTGTTCCATAGAAATCCATGTGTAGAATGATTATATACTTCATAAGGGTCAATATTGGGGGGAAAGGCATTTATTTTAAGAGAAGCATTTTAATGAATGATTATAAAGCACCTTGTATTGTGCTATGCAAAAAAAACAAATATAACATCTGGTTTGAAAGAGTCTAGCCTCCTATAATGTAAGACGATTTCATAAAACTGATTGCTTCCTCCCTTAACGGTATGTCTGGATTGGAATGCTGGCTTATTTATTGGTTCTCAACTATTTAATGCCATTTCTCTTAAGGTGGTATTTCATTAAAATGGTATAGTATTTATCCAAGCAGTCAATCTATGTTTAAATCTACAAAATATAAAGAATTCTTGTAAATTCTCAACTTGATTTATAGGAGACATCATCAAGTAAACCTCTGCTATAATCAGGGGTGACTGTGGGGATAACAGGAGGGCAGAGCAATCATGGAATAAGAAAGTCAGTCCCAGTCTTTGTTTTTCCAGTTGTCTAATTTAGGACATGCTTTCACAGTTGGACTCCCTATTCTATAAAATAGGGAGGAGTAAGATGTCTAGCTATAAACTAGAGAAGAAGGAGCTATAAACGAGAGGACAAATGCTTTCCATGACATTATAAACAGAGCCTTTAAAGTCAAAAGAAAGATGTAGCTACTAAGAAGTAGGTTGGACTTTACCATTTAGAACATCACCTAAAACACTATTTTTGTTCATCTGATATACCACAGTACACATATAATTATTACCATTATGCAGATGGGAAGAGAGAAGTTATTGAAATTCAAGGTCGTATTGTGAGTAATAAAATCCCAGATGGAATTTCCTTCATGAGGCTGGTCATACACTATATACAGGCACAGTATGGAGATCAATTCATCTATCTGTAATGAAATAGAAAAACCTGCTCTGTGTTTTGTTTTCTGTCTGCTACTTTGGTTACTGATAACTGAGGGACAGCAAAGAGGATGTCTTTCCTCTATCACAAAGTTCAATGAAATGGAAGTGAGAGAAAATCATGTTCTGCATCCTTTGTAGAAAGAAAACTACATTTTGATTTGTATTGTTAAAATTATTGAATCATAATTTTGAAGACTCACTTTTTTCTCAGCTATTTTCAAAAAAGTTACAAAAAATTTCTGTGTTGTGTCAGGGGTCTTTCATTAAAAAAATGTGAAACTCAGCCAACATGATTCTAAATGGAGAGAAACTGGAAACATTGCTGTTAAAATCAGGAACCAGACAAGGATGTCCACTATCTCCACTCCTTTTCAACATAGTGCTTGAAATACTTGCTAGAGCAAAACAAAACAAAACAAAAACTAGAGAAGGAAATTAAAGGAGTACTAATTGGAAGAGGTCAAATTTTCACTTTTTGCAGATGATATGAAAATATACCTAAGAGATCCCAAAAGTTCCACCAGAAAACTCCTAGAACAGATCAAGACTTTCAGTATAGTGGCAGGTTATAAAATCCATCTACAAACATCAGTAGCATTTCTGTATACCAATAACAAACAATTGGAGAAAGAATACAGGGAAATGTTCCCATTCACAATTGCTGCAAATATATATATCTTGGAATAAATCTGATGAAAGACACCAAAGATCTCTACAATGAAAATATTTCCCATGCTCATGGATTGGAAGAATTAATATTGTGAAAATGACCATCCTATCAAAAGCAATATATAGATTCAATGCAATCCCAATCAAAATCCCCATGACATGCTTCACAGAATTAGAAAAATTATCCTTAAATTCTTATGGAAGCATAAAAGACACCAGATAGCCAAAGCAACCCTGAGCACAAAGAGCAGCGTTGGGGGGATTACTACAGAGCTATAGTCATAAAAGGAGCATGGTACTGGCACAAAAATAGATAGATCAATGGAACACCATTGAAGAGCATATAATTTCAGCCACCTGACAAAGGTGCCAAGAACACACAATGGAGGAAAGACAGCATCTTCAACAAATGGTTCTGGTGAAACTGAATCTCCTTGTGGACGAACAAAACGAGATCCTTATCTTTCACCTTGCACAAAAGTCAGTTCCAACTGGATCAAAGACCTCAATGTGAAACTGGAAACACTGAAACTATTAGAAGAAAATATTGGCAGTAACTTACAAGATATAGGTGTAAGAAAGGATTTTCTAAATTGGATAGAGTTGCTCAGGAATTAAGGTCAGCAATCAACAGGTGGGACTTCATTAAACTAAAAAGCTTCTGTACAGAAAAAGAAAGTCAAAAAAGTGAAGAGAAAACCCACAGAATGGGAAAAAATCTTCACCAGTGGCACATCTGACAGAGGTTTGACATCCAGAATATATAAAAAAATCAAAAAACATAGAATCGAGAAACCAAATGACCTAATTAAAAGATGGGCTAAAGGTCCACTAAGTACAGATTTCTCAGAGGAAGAAATGAAGATGGCTAAGAAACATCTCAAAAAGTGTTCAACACCCATATTAATTTGGGAAATGTAAATTAAAATCAACCTAAGATATCACTTTACCCCAATCAGACTGGCTAGGATCAAGAGAACAAATGATACCAAATGCTGGTGAGGATCTGGGGAAAGGGGAATGCTCATTCACTGCTGGTGGGATTACAAACTCATACAACCCCTATGGAAAAACATGTGGAAAACTCTTAACAAACTAAAAATTAACTTACCATATGACCTGGTTATACTACTCCTTGGCATATACCCAAAGGACTCATCCTGTTGTTGAGACACTTGTACAACCATGGCTGTTGCTGCTCTTTTCACAATAGCTAAGACATGGAAGCAACTTAAGTGCCCCTCAACTGACGAGTGGTTAACAAAAATATGGTATATTTACACAATGGAGTTCTATTCAGCAGTAAAGAATGATGAAATAATGGAATTTGCATGTAAATGGATGGATCTAGAAACTGTTATACTATGTGATGTAACACAGACTCAGAAAAACAAATGTATGCTCTCCCTCATATGTGGATCTTAGCACCAAATTCTTTTAAATTCCATGTCCTTTTAATAAGATGATGCTATACACTTATTTCTGCATGAAATAACTACCATCATCACAACTTCGGCTGTGCCTGAGCACTTAACATCATCACAATTGGACTTGTTGGAAGTTGTGCTCCCTCATTAAAGGAGGGCCAACCAGTATCATTGGACCCTCACCAGAGAATCTAGCCACTCTTCCCAGCCAACTGTATTTAATTTGGCCCCACACATGATCTCCTGGATTTGGGGAGGGCTGAAATACACAGTCTGGGGAGGCTAGGAAGAGAAGGCATGACCCATGCTGGTAAAGGCTTTCCAGTGTGCATACCAGGACACTGGTTCAAGTCCATCTCAGGGGGTCTCCTTGGCCTCCTTAATCAAGAGAACAGGTGACCCACCACAATCACAGGACATTTTGAGAGATGCTCATAGTCCCCTGGAACTAGTCAACCTAGGAGGGCAGGAAGCAAAAACTGTCCCTTATGTCTCTCTGACCAAATTAGTATAGGCCTCAAAGTATGTCTGTTAAACATCCAAGAGGGTTAGTTCCACCAGTCTGGTACTTTTAATTACTGTGTGCCATGTACATAAATCTTGGGCAAAGACCAACTGTTCTCAGATAAACCTTGCATAAACATATTGATCTGGAATGTATGATTTGTCAGTAGGTTATTGGACTAATATGGTTCCCTCTGATTTTTAAAACTATACATATACCTCAGCAACCCTTCAGTTATCTCAGTATGTAAGCTCAGTAAATTCATTGCTTTCCCAGTAAATTTTTTTTTCCTTTTTCAAATTTTATCAATATAATTTAATTTTTAAAATTCAGAACAAGTTTGCCTTTATAACTTAGATTATAAAATTCACATTGTCTAACACCTCCATCATGGTTTCCCCAATTAAGGTACCCCTATTTTTCCCCTTTCTCCCTTAATAATACCCTTCTCCTACAGTCCTACCTCTTCCCTTTATCCCCTAGGTTCCTTGTATTCCCTTCCCTCCCCCTCCCTTATACTAACCCAGTTTTTATCCATATCTCCCTTATTAATTCCTACTGTTCTTTTCTTTCGGGTTCTTTCTTTTCCTTTACCTCCCTTGTTCATTTCCATTATCCTGGTTCCTGTCATTATGTCTGGATACACACCTACTTATCAGGATTTGGTTCTAAGATCCACATATGAGGGAAAACATACGTCAATTTTTTTTCTGAGTCTGTGTTACTTCACTTAGTATAACAGTTTCTAGTTCCATCCATTTACCTGCAAATTTCATGATTTCATCTTTCTTTACTGCTTAGTAAAACTCCATCATATAAGTGAACCACATTTTCATTATCTACTCATCAATTGAGGGACACTTAGATTGCATTCATCTCTTAGCTATTATGAAAAGAGCAGCAACAAACATGGATGTACAAGTGTCTCTGAAACAGGATTTCTTTGGGTATACACCAAGGAGTGGTATAACTGGGTCAAATGGTAGGTTCATTTGTAGTTTTTAAGGGTTCTCCACACTGCTTTCCACAGGGGTTGAACAAGTTTGCAGCCCCACCAGCAATGGATGAGTGTCCCCCTTGTCCCACATCCTCTCCAACATTTGGTATCATTTGTTCTCTTGATCTTAGCCAGTCTGGGGTAATATGAAATCTTAAAGTGGTTTTAATTTGCTTTTCCCTAATTACTAGTGATGTTGAACATCTTTTAAGATGCTTCTTAGCCATATATACTTGTTCTTTTGAGAATTCTCTATTCAGCTCCTTAGCCCATCTTTTAATTGAGTTACTTCTTGTCTTGATTCTGTTTTTTGAGTTCGTTATGTATTCTGGATGTTAAACCTCTGTCAGATATGTCGCTGGTGAAGATTTTCTCTCAATCTGAGTGTTTTCTCTTCACTTCTCTGGTTGCCTCCTTTGATGTAGAGAAGCTTCTTAGTTTAATAATGAGGGCCCATTTATTGATTCTTGACTTTTTTCTTGAGCAGTGGATGTCTGGTTTAGAAAATCCTTTCCTACACCTATATCTTGTACATTTTTCCCAATGTTTTCTTCTATCAGTTTCAGAGTTTCAAGCTTTACATTGAGGTATTTGATCCATTTGGAATTGACTTTTGTGAAAAGTGAAACATAGGAGTTTAGTTTCATTCTTCTACAGGTGGAGATCCAGTTTTGCCAGCACTCTTTGCTGAACAGGCTGTCTTTCATCCAGTGAATGTTCTTGGCCACTTTGTCAAATATCAGGTGTCTGAAATTGCATGTATTCATATTTGCATCTTCAATTTTGTTCTATTGATCTATGGGTCTATTTTTGTGCAAGTACCATGTTGTTTTTATGACTATAGCTCTGTCATATGGATTAAAATCTGGTATAGTAATCCCCACAGCATTGCTCTTAGTGCTCAGGTCTTTTGTGAAGCCATATGAATCTTAGGATGTTTTTTTCCAATTCTGTTAAAAAAGTCATGGGGATTTGGATTGGCATTGCATTGAATCTATAAATGGCTTTTGATAGGATGGTAATTTTCACAATATTAATTCTTCTAATCCATGAGCATGGGAGGTCCTTCCATCTTCTGATGTCTTCCTTTAGGGTCTGCTGTTCATTCTCCCAGTTCTATGCTAGGTTACTAACTGGGAGTCTCTTGGGCCACCCTGGCCAACAACTCAAATGAAGGTATCTCCTCTTCATTGTAGAGGCCTTTAAAGGCTTTGGTCAGGTTTATTCCGAGATATTTTATTTTATATTTTGCAGCTATTGTGAAGGGGAGTGTTTCCATGTGCTCCTTCTCTGATTGCTTGTTATTGGTATATAGAAAGGCTACAGACTTTTGTAGGTTAATTTTGTAACATGCCACTTTACTGAACTTGTTAATAATTTCTAGGAGTTTTCTGGTGGAATTTTTGTATCTTATAGATATAATATTATATCATCTGCAGAAAGGGATAATTTGATCTCTTCTTTTTCAATTATTACTTCTTTAATTTCCTTCTCTTGTTTTATTGCTCTTGCAAGAGTTTCAAGCACTATGTTAAAGAGGAGTGGAAATAGTGGACAGCCTTGTCTGGTTCCTGATTTCAGTGGCAATGCTTCCATTTTTTCTCCATTTAGAATGATGTTGGCTGTAGGTTTTTTATATATGGCTTCAATTAAGTTGAAGTATGTTCCCTCCAGTTCAAGTCCCTCTTGGACTTTGAACATAAATATATGTTGAATTTTGTCAAAGACTTTCTCTGCATCTATAGAGATGACCATGTGGTTCTTGTCTTTGAGCCCATTTATATTATTTATGACCTTTATTGACTTACATATGTTGAACAATCCCTGCATCTCTGGGACAAAGCCAACTAGATCATGGTGATTGATCTTTTCAATGTGTGTCGGTATGCGATTTGCAAGTATCTTGTTGAGAATTTTGTTCATTAAGGATATGGGTCTATAGTTCTTTTTTGGTTGGATCTTTACCTACCTTTAGAAATAGAGTAATGCTGTCTTCCTAGGAGGAATTTGGAAATTCTCCCCCCATTTCTTCTGTTTTAAATAAATTAAGTAGTATTGGATGTAGATCTTATTTAAATGTTTGATAGAATTCCGCTGTAAATCCATCTTGTCTTGGCCTTTTTTCAGTCGGGAGGTTTTGTATTACTGTTTCAATTTCTTTTTGTGTTATGGGTCTGTTTAAGCTCCTATCTCTTCTTGGTTTAGTTTTGGTGGTTCCCATGCCTATAGATATCTGTCCATTTCTTTTAGGTTTTCAAATTTAGTAGCATATAGGTTTTTAAAGTATTCCCTTATAATGTTATGTATCTTCCTGGTGTCTGTTTGATGTGTCCCCTTTCATCACTATTTTCTTGATCTGGAGGTGCTCTTTCTATCTTTTGGTTAACTGGGCTAGCAGTCTGTCAATCTTGTTTATCTTTTCAAAGAACCAGCTCTTGGATTTGTTAATTCTTTGTATTGTTTTCTTTGATTCAATTTCATTGATTTCTGCTCTGATTTTTGTTATTTCTTCTTGTCTGCAGGGTTTGGGTTTTGTTTGCTGTTGCTTTTCAAGTGTGTTGAGTTGCACTGTTAAGTCATTTATTTGTGTTCTTTCCGATTTTTTGATGTAGGCACTTAGAGCTATAAATTTCCCTCTAAGAACCACTTTCAGCATGTCCCAGAGGTTTTGTTGTGTTGTATTGTCCTTTTGACCAATTCATCATTCAGGAGTGTTGTTTAATTTCCGTATGTTCATGTAGTGACTAGGGATTCTTCCAGTGTTACTCTTAAGCTTTATTGCATTGTGGTCTGATAGAATGCATGGAATTATTTCTATCTTTTTGTATTCGTTGAGGTTTGTTTTGTGCCCTAGTATATGTTCAGTTTTGGAGAAGGTTCCAGGGGGCGGTGAATAGAAATTATGTCCTTTGATGCTTGGGTGGAATACTCAGTAGATGTCTGTTAGTTTCATTTGATATATGGTATTGTTTAATTCAGATGTCTCTCTGTTAACTCTCTGCCCTGTTGACCTATCTAATGGAGACAATGAGGTATTGAAGTTCCCTACTATGTTGGGAATTAATCTGGGAATTAATTAGTTGGGATTAATCTGGGTCTTAAATTCCTGTAGCATTGTTTTTATGAAGTTGGGTGCAGCAGAGTTTGGTGAATATATGTTCATGATTGTAATATATTCTTGGTTTATTGTTCCTTTGATCAGAATGAAGTGGCCCTCTTTATAATTTTAAAGTCTATTTTGTCAGAAATTAGAATTGCAATGCCTGCTTTTTTCTTAGTACCATTCGCTAGGTATATTTTTTTCCATCCTTTGACCTTAAGATCGTGCCTGTCCTTGATAGAGAGATGAGTTTCTCACAGGCAACAAAAAATTGGGTTTTGTTACTTAATCCATTCACCTAGTCTGTGTCTTTTGACTGGAGAGCTCAGTGCATTAATATTTAAAGATATTAATGAAAGATGTGTATTGAAACCTGTCATTTTATTTCTGTTCGCATTCTTGATATAGTTGTACTTTTCCACAGTTATACCTTCATTGAATTTCTTTCTCCAACCCCTTGGGTATTCCTTTCTTCAGCTCTTTGTATTGCTTCCAGAACTCTCTGAAGGGCTGGTTTTGTGGACATGAATTCCTTTAGCCTATTTATGTCACGGAAGATTTTTCTTGCCCCTTTGACTATAATAGACATTTTGGCTGGGTATAGTAATCTGGGTTGGCATCTGTGGTCATTTAAAACTGGGAATA
>NW_008360332.1:1653368-1653750 GCF_000622305.1 Nannospalax galili
TGATGGGTTTTCCTTTATATGTGACTTGTTTTTCTTTTGCAGCTTTCAGTATTATCTCTTTGTTTTGTACGTTTAGTGTTTTTACTATGATGTGCCATGGAGAGTTTCTTTTCTGGTCCTGTCTCTTTGGTGTTCTTTTTAATTTGGGGAAATTTTCTTCTACGATTCTGTTGAGGATCTAGTCCGTGCCATCATCTTGGGATTCTTCTCCTTCCTGTATGCCTATGATTCATAAGTTTTGTCTTTTTTTTGTTGTCATACAATTCCTGGATATTCCATTTTCATGGTTTCTTTAATTTTTCATAATCTTTGCTTGAGTGGTCTAGTTCATTCACTTTATCTTCCAATCTTGATACTCTGTTTTCCATTTCATTCATCCTAT
>NW_008360332.1:1654033-1661038 GCF_000622305.1 Nannospalax galili
TTACTTTTGGGGCATGAAAATCTGCTTCCTGTAAGCTTCTGGTTCTCTCTTTTGATTTTATATTGGAGTGGCCAGATTGCTTTTATCTTTAGGAGTTCTCACAGAGGCCCAAGTCAGATGAGGATCAGGTGCTCTCAGGCTTTCTCCTAAGGTCTGGATCCCTCCAGGAAAGATGCTGTCTTCAGGAATTTGGGGGTTGGACTGGCCTGGGAGCAGGTCCCAGGAAAGATGCTGGTCTCCGGCAGCTGGTGGCCATGCCACCCAGAGATGCAAAGGCAGATGGGGCGGGAAGAGGCCTCAAGGACTCCTGGGGACTGCAGGGAGGAATTGAGTTGGTGTGGATGCAAAGAATCAGGAAGCCAAGAGGTCAGCCCAGGTGTCCAGGAAAGAGGCTAGTGGGTTGTGCAGCCCAGGGAAGCAGAATAACGTGGGACCAGGCCCAGAGGACTCCTGGGGATCCTGAGATGGATGTAGGTTTATCTGGATGCAAGGGATCAGGAAGCAGTGGTGGTTCTGGGCCTAGAGGTCAGTCCCGCTGTCCTGGAAAGAGGCTGGCAGGTTGTGCAGCCCAAGGAAACAGAGGGAGGTGAGGGAAGCACCAGGCCCAGAGGGCTCCTGGGGACCAGAAGAAGGAACTAGATTGGTCTGGATGCAAAGGATCCTGAAGCAGTGGTGGTTCCCCAGGTGTCTGGGGTGCCAAGGCTAGAAATGGGACAGAACCCAGGCTAGGAGGAGAGAAGGCTGGGGAAAATGGGAGGGTGAATGAGGCTGAGGGAGTCAAGGCTCTGAGGACATGCTGGACTTACCCAGAAGAGTGGCCGGTGGGTTGTGCAGGCCCTGGGGAGGCCCAGAGGGAGGTGTGGGCAGGCCAACAGATGGAAATTTTATTTGTTAATGCTATTATGTCTTATAATTATCAAAAAAGGAAAAAGAAAATGAGAATGCAAAAGATGTTAAAAGGATATGGGAATGGAGATATTTTCCAAACTAGACAGAAAAGATGAGAAGGTCTGTGTAGGTTTGTTATGATTATACAGGATGAGACAAAAATAATATATAATCTTAAATTTTCTAAGGTTATAGTTTAATCAACTAGTTTAAGGAACAAAATATATATCTAGTCAAGTTTTGAGAATATTTGTTTTTTTTTTACCCAAGCTTTATGTACATAGCACATGGTAATTAAAAGTGCTAACTGGTGAAAATAACCTTATTTGATGTTTAACAGCCATACTTGGAGGCCTATACTAATCTGTCCAGAGGGACTTAAAGGACAGTTTTTTTACCCCTTGCCCTCCAAGGTGGACTAAGTTCCAGGGGACTATGCCACATCTCTCAAAATGTCCTGTAACTGTGGTGAGTCACCTGTCCTCTTGTTCAGGGAGGCCATGGAGACCCCATGAGATGGACTTGAACCAGTGTCCAATTTACAAAGAGGTGGGTCAACTCAGAGGAAACATCTCATCCATGCTTTCAAGTGAAGCCAGACATGGTCGAGCAGGACCTTTGGCTTACCTTCACATGGATGGACCTCGTACAAGAACAGAGCCAGGGCCTCCTCCCAAGCCCGTGTGACCTCTGAGGAACAGTTCCTCAAATGACCTTAAGTGTGAAAATAAATTGATTTCTTTTGGCCAACTGTATGGTCCTAAATATCAAAAAGGAAAGTATAACCAAAGAGTAAAGTCATCAGTATGTTTCTTAAGAGTTTAAGGGATTACACTTCCCAGACATTAGGCTTAAGTCCATATAAAATTTATTTAGACAATTATTTCTAAATGATGATTTTGTTCCTAATCAGAAAGTGCTGCTCAGATGTAAGACTTCACAATATTGGTCTGCAATATTGTAGTACCCACCTGTAGCTAAGGGAGACAATCCACTCTTGTTCTAAATTGATGGATAAATTTGTTTTCTCCCCCTATCTAGAAGCCTTTGAGAGAGAACTGACACTGATTCTAACCAATCCAACAGCTATCCAAATACCTGAATTCAAATCCTGAATGCATCCCTCACTCTCAAGTTCCGCCTTGGTGGCCAAAAGAAAAATAAAAAAAAAGCCAATAGAGGGATGCTTTTAGAAGCCCTCATCAAGAAATTACAATGGACTCTCAATGAACATTTGAAAATTACCCTGCTCTGACTTTTTTCTTGTTCCCTGTCTAGAATTTGTAATGCTAATTACTCTTGTCTTTACTTCTCCTTTACATCTCCTATTCATGATTCAAGGACTTTCTTTTCTCCTTACAGATAAGAGTTATGCAATTAGTACGTCTTTTAGATAGGTCCACTGAAGGGGTACCCCAATCGCCTCACTGTGCATCACTGTGCATCACTGTTCAGCATGGAAGAAGCCAGAGCAGTCTGGGCCCTGATTCCCTATTGGCAATTTGGGTAACCCCTTCAGAGGATGACGTAATAAGAATAGGAGGTAGGAATTGGCTAGGCAGTTAGAGCAAAAAGACCCTAAAGAAAAGTAGTCAGTTTCTTGGCTAATACTCCCAATGTTCTTAGGCCTCTTAGCAACATACTCCATTCCAAAGGCCAAAAATGTTGACAGTATTTGAGAGCTTTTATCTAATCCTTAAAAGATTTTATTTAGGGTTACCTCTTCAGAGGGGGAATGTTTAAGTAGCCAAAAGCCCCATAAAAAAATAAAGGAAGAAGAAACAGTACATGAAGTTATCAGAAAAAAGTGTTGAGGAGATATGGGAGGAATTTGTGGGGAGTGAGTGGGTATGGATTTGATCAAAACACCTTATATGCATGTATGGAATTTTTAAGAAATCATTTTTCAAAAATTTGTGAAAATATTCAATGATTAAAAGTTCAAAAACTAAAAGAAAAGTAGAAGCCAATGTCATCTGAAAGCCACTTGTCAAAAGTTCCCTCAGGCAAAAATTAACATAATAAAATTATAGCATTTTATACAACTATTGGTAAATATAAATAGAATTCGAATATGGGGTACATGTAGAATTTTTGTCTTGATAGAATGTTTTATCATTCACAGTTTCTTTGGATAAGCTGAATCCTTAATTGATGCCAAGATTCTCCCTTCATTAGACTTGGCCTTTGTGTGATCAGTAAACCACATAAAGCATAGGTAAGAAATTATTCTGCTTAAGACTTGTGTTGCTGTTACAATTTGGAAACACCATGACTCTCCACATGGTGATGATGAGTTTGAATTCAGCCTTAATGTATATTTGAACTTGTGATGATATAACTGTACTCTGAAATTCAAATAATCTACATCTATTGTAAATACTTGGGAGCTATCAACAATTAAAGGTTTCGGGGAGAGGGGTAATAGTCATTAATGGTGCAGCCACCAGTAAATTGTCCCTCACTCGAGTAAGTAAGAAACATACTCCAGTAAGTAAGAATCTCTAATTAAATGCTGTGGTTCACCAAAAAAGACATGAGAGTAAGAGGAGGCTTTGGAAAAAGGAATCTGGTTGGGGAGAGCCATAAGTGAATAATGAGGAGTCTTTGATCAGAGTATACCTTACAGACATGCATGGACCTGTAAAAGTAAATCAATAAGTAAAAAATATTTCACGCAATCCATTATGCACTGAAAATTTTCAAAAAGGACAGATATTTCAACAAGAAGTTAGCTTCTGTGGAAATTCTTAACATTTGTATGCCATATGTTGCCAAAGAATGAAATGTTCAATATTTAATAAAATAATCCCAAACTAAAACTCACTCTTTGCAACTGGACTTATTATTTTTTTATTTAGAATGATTTATTAGATTTTACTTACTGGGGAGATAAGTCAGGGAGAAGCCAAGCTTCTCCCAGTTAGAGCACTTTCTCTCATGCATGTGAAGGTAGTTTTATAACACTCTATTAATGGAAAGATCTAAGCAAGATTAAGAGGCCTCTCCAGGTCCCTCCCACAGCCCAGCATGCATTGAAGTACTTTAAAGGAACTGTTTGCATTGGAATTCCCCCATGCATTACTACTTAAATCTTTAAAACATCTTTGAAGCCCATCTGCTTCAGAGTTCCATTTTTAATGAAAATAGTAGGGGTAGTCATCACTGTCTGGGCTACAGAGTTCACGTTCAACATTTTTAATTTGTTTATCACAGAAGAGAGATTTTGAGCAGAATTATTTTCATTCATAAGACAATAAATACATTGAAAACTGTAATAGTGGACATCATACAAATAAAATGGAAATATTTCATCACTTACTATGCCATACTCTTTTGCTATAATTTTATTCTTCAAGACAGAATGCATCGGTTGGCTGTTCATTCATAAATTCATATAAAGTTTATACATACTGTCCAATAATATTTTCCCATTCCAATGTGCTTTTGTCTAATTTTGAAATGCTTACTCTTAAAATGTACAGATATACAGATTTTAGATATTATCATTGCTATATACAAGAAAACATTGTTTCTTTTGTTATCCTTTGCAAATCATGGCATGTGAGTTTCAAGTGAAAAAGAGATAGGCTCTCCCTTTTGGGGTGATATATAGTATGTAATGTTTGGACTTTGAAGCTGAACTGTTCATTATCTCCTCTCTTATGAAATACAGGTTAAGTTAATATCCTTGACTCTTCATTTCAACTATGAAAAGGGAAAACAAGGAACATCCATGTCAAATGGATTCTGAGAATTTTAACACATTGAATGTATATAAAAAACACTGTATATATTCCTTAGTAAATGCTATATATAATAGAACTATAGTAATTTATCTCCAAAACTTTTTTTCATTGGCTTTTGTCCTAAGGTCTTGAATATCTTTGACTCTAGTGAACGTACAGGAAGTAACAACACTGTGATGTCCCCTTGGCAAACGTCACCTTCAAGGAGAATCACCCATTTCTCTCATTTAAGGCCAAAGCTGCCCACCTTTCCCTCATTTTCATCAGCCTCAGAAATCATCATCTAGTATTAAAGCACAGCTCTACACAGTAGATGGTCTGAAAATCTCCGTTTAAGAGATTAGTATGTCCATACATGTCATTGGCAAGTGATTTAAATTCATTTATTAATTACAATGGGTAATTGATATCTGGGAAAATTATTATAAACAAAAACATACAATGCAGTTGACATTTGTCTGATTACTTCTTTTAAAATTCTTTCTTTAAGAAAATTCGTTCATGGAGATCTACTTCTGAAAAGGATAAAGGAGTTTGTGGTAAATAAAAATTCCAAAAAGGGACTAAGGCTAAGCCAATAAGAATGCAGCCTCTGTTACCATGGAAATAAGTAGGACTGAAAAAGGTCCAAGATTCTGAGGGGAAGGGAATGGATAATGCTGAGTTGCATTTAAAGAGCTGCACCTTCTCAGCATCATCCAGCTGTTCACAGGGGCCACTGAGGCTAGAAATAGGGAGTTAGAACTCAAAGGACAAAAAGCCAGGAGAAATAGAGAGAGAACTGGAAGCTGACCAGAAATGGTAGGCACTATCTGAAAGACAACAATAATGTCTGGATTCTCTGTGATATGCATATGTCTCCAAAATTAGTTTTCAAATTGTCTAAAGAGTGAAGACACAGGATCTCAAAGACACTTGTATCTCTGTAAATGACATGTGAATACAGGAAAAACACAAGCACTGAATGAGAGAATGGCATATAAAGAAGTAAAACTAGGTTTCTAAGGTATAACGTATAATACATTTAATTCAGCTTGAAAAAAAAGGTTTAAGAGCAGATTAGGTAGAGCTGAGCATAATATCAGTTCATTGGAAGACCGGTTAGTTAAGCATACATAAACCACCATTGAGAGGATCAAACATCTTAAAGGACACAGAGAGAATATATGTCTGAGACATGCCCAGCCCTACTGACATAGCTACAGTGGAACCTCTATACCTAAGGCTCATGGAACATAGCGGAACCAGGGGATGGAGAGAAAACTAGTGGATCCCTCAACTCTCACTAGCGAAGCTTTCTTACACAACAGAGTACAATCCACACAGAAGGCCACAATTGGCTGAGTTTTAGAGAGTAAGAGCCTGCAGAGTGTGTTTCCCTGGAGAGGACTTCACCCACCTCCCGGCTCAAGGACGACTGCAGAAGAGGGGACAGAAAGATTGCAAGAGCCAGGGTTGGTCCATGAGCATAGGGAAACAGAGGCTTTAGGGCACTGAAAGGTTGCTCATGTGAACTTGTGGCAGTGGTGGCGTGGAGCTCAAGACTCATGCTGAATCAATATGGCAAGGGCCCAGGGTGGAGCAAGGGAAATGGGTGGCAGGCTGGCCCTAGTCTGGGAATTGTTGGAGACTTACTCCTGCTGGGTGAGGGGGAGTGGACCTTCCTTATAGGCTCCAGTGGATGAACTTGCACTGAAGGACCTCTGGGTACATATGCTTGACCAGAGAGGGGACTTAACAAGTGTGGCAGAATGCATGAGACCCAGTGGGGGTTGGGGAGGGACGTGGGGGGTATGGAAGGGGGTGGAATTCTAAATTTGTTTAAGAGCAGTTGTATAAAGTGTACAAAAGCTCAATCATTTTTTAAAGGCAGAAACTTTGGCTGGAGAAACAGATAATCAATTAAGAGCACTTGCTGCCCTTTCAGAGGATTTGAGTTCATTCCTAGAATGCAAAGCAGGCCACTCACAACTGTCTGTAATTTCAGCTCCAGGGATCCAACACCCTCTTCCGTCCCTCACACAAGTGGTGTACACTCACACAGACACACACACATACATAAATAAAAATTAAAACTTCTAAGCAAATGAAAAGAAAATTAGTAAGAGCTTAAGTTACAAATGACACATTCTCAAAACGTCTAAAAGTAGGAAACTTGGAATCCACTTCCCAAAGAGGCTAAAAATGTGTGAGGAATAAAACCCATATTTGAGGACCCACTGAATGCCACTGTAACACAGATTGTGTAAGGCTTTTAAAAATCTCAAAAGTGTAATGCAATCAGAACTACATACAGAATACCAAAATTACTAACAACTGCAAAGGAGCATTAAATGCTACTTAAAAAAAAAAAAAAGCAGAAAAATTG
>NW_008360332.1:1661241-1663733 GCF_000622305.1 Nannospalax galili
ACCAAAATTACTAAGAACTGCAAAGGAGCATTAAATGCTACTTAAAAAAAAAAACAGAAAAATTGTACCTTATCTTTGAAGGAGCAATTATTTTATTAAGAGTGACTCACTAACAAAGAGAAAGAAGAAAGAAATTGCAAAGTCCCCTATATATTGCAAGAAATAAGCTCCCAAAGACTTCTGTGCTTGAAAAAGCTTTCTTCAGATGAAGGCAACGCAAAGGTTTTAAGAAAAATAAGCAATGAGAAAAGATAGCACCGATTTGTCTGCATTAAAGAAAATCTACAGATAAATTTTTCAGACCAAAGGAAAATAATCCCAGGTGACAACATATAATAAAGCAATCAATAGACTGAAAGAACTGGGTGACTGTGGGAAAAAATGACTTATTTTCTGAGTGTGTATGTTTTGTAAATACATACTAATTCCTTATATTTATTTATTTGTTTATTTATTCTGTGTGTGCTCAAGTGTGAGTACAGGCATGACAGGATGCATGTGTTGAGATAAGAAGACTTGCAAGGGATAGCTGTATCTATTCAGGATTATAGAGATGCAATGTCTGCGGTCAGGCTTGGACAGACCTGCTAAGGTATGTTTTACCTGCTAAGGTAGCTGGCCAATCATATGTGTATACACACACACACACAAACACACACACATATATATACACATATATATACATATACAGATATATACACTAAGAAATATAAGATATATAGGATATTGTTTTGTTCTTCACTCAAATACCCATACTTAGAAAAATTTAAGTCTACTACTGCATGCTACTTGAGTAGTAAGGAAAGCAAGCTAGTATTAATTACCAATGTTTAGTTAAAAACATCATCTTTTTCCTTCCCCTCTATGAAGTGGCTTCTATTTAATCAGCATGAGCATCTTTTACAATTTGATTTTCTGTGTATATTGATTCTTAAAATCAATAGGCTTCTAAACCTGCTGTTGTGGTTGTTAGGAAGCTACTCAAAGTTCATATTTGACCTTCCATTTCTCCCTCTTAGGTCTGAGAAGTCAGTCATTTCGTATAATGTTTTATTATTGTTTTAATCAATATTAAAATCATGTATTATTTTAGTGGAACAATAGCCATGCTATTTGGACGCTAATTAAAGTAGTCCAATTTTAGTTTTAAATGCACTTATTTAGTGTGGGGACATGCCTATGAGAGCGCAGTTTTCCCAGAGTCACTTCTCCCCTTCCACTTGGCTTTGAGGCATGGTCTCTCTTGTTTCTGCTTCCTCCTATGTATACCCAGCTAATGGTCTGCAAGTTTCTGACCTGTTCTGTCGGTGCGCCCCATCTCAAGACAGGAGCCCCGGGATGACAAATGTGTGCCACCACATCTTGCTTGGCAGGCACATTTATCTACTAAACTATCTCCCTGGCCCCAAATTGCTTCCAGATAAGGTGTTATGGATTAACAGATTGCCTCCATAATAAGCACATTGGAGTTCTAACTCCCTATATGGTTCTATTTGGACATGAAGTCTTCACAGAAGTATTATGGGCAGAAATATGGGGAAGTAGTGTGATAAATGTCCTTCTAAGAATAAGAAGTAAATGAGGAGGGATGCTTTTGGAAACCCTCATCAAGAAATTCCAATGGTCTCTCATATGAACATTTGAAATTTGCCCTGTACTGACTTTTTTATGGTTCCCTGTCTAGAACTTGTAATGCTGACTATTCTTTTCTTTACTTCTCCTTCACATCTCCTATTAATCAGTCAAGGACTTTCTTTTTCCCCCACTTGAGATGATAATGTGGTATTGGTTAAGCCTCCTGGTCTGTATATGTAGTAATAGAACCAGAGAAAACCATTACACTGGGCAGAGATTCATGCTGGGCACTCTTTATATGCCCAGAATTGAGGTGTGATCTAGATATGCCCAGATCATGAGAGAAGATAAAACAATCCATTTACTATTGTAATAGTATCAAGTAGACCCCAAATTGTATATGTATTTATCTACCTGATCTAAACTATAATTTCACAGGAAATAAGATTTGACTATACACCCTCTTTTGACATATAAATGTCTCTCCTTGGGTTGGAGAAATGGTTCAGCAGCTAAGAGCACTGGCTATACTTAGGGTAGACATGGGTTTGCATCTCAGCACCCACATGGTGACTAACAACTGTCCTTAACTCCATTTCCAGAGGATCTGATGTCCTGTTATGACCTCTGTGGGCTTTGCACATGAGTGCACTTACATACACTCATACACATAAAGTAAAAGTAATAAATATGTTCTTAATTTTCAAAAATGTCTCTTCTACATTTTAACAATATTTTCTATGCTCAAGAAGTTAAATTTATAATATATATTCATAGTTTACTATAAACTTAAAATTTATAACATAAAAATTTAACAATATATAAATTACAAAATGTTTATTAATATTTATCATACATTATATATTGTGCACACATTTATTATATTTTATATATAGCATATAATTATATATTATGTA
>NW_008360332.1:1663847-1671898 GCF_000622305.1 Nannospalax galili
ATAATTATATATTATGTAATGAATTTATGTACACTTTTAGATCTTTAAATTTTTCAGCAAATGTATAGAACAGTTTATCTTAATTTTTGGTATTCCTTCATTACCTAGTAAACATTGGTTATATTGATCTGAATATCAGCTGAATGAAGCAATACTTGAAAATATTTTAACATAATCAGGTCCTTTTATTTCAGTTTTAGGGATAAAAATTCTTGATGTCTTTAAAGTTATATTTAGTTGTCAACCATTAAGCATCATTATATTTTCCCATTACTATGGAGTTTAACTGCTACGCCAACTGCTACTGTTAATGCTCTGATTTTGACTCTCCTACACCCCCTTCTCACCAGATATACACCCCCTGGAACACCTTTACCTTTAGGACTCAGGAAGCCCTCCACCCAGCTCTGTGCAGCTGAATTAACAGAACTCTCTCACTGAAGACACATTTCTTGGAACTGCATTTGCATTACAGAGACTAAATGGTAAAGAGACAGGCAGCCATTCAGGTGGCTTTCCTGAGCTGAACCCTTCCCAGATGCTAAACTGATTTTTCTTAAGTTGATCCGTTAATACTAGTCCACCTTTCCTGATATACACAGGCTTTGTACCAGAGAAGAGCAAATGCTAGTTTAGTTAATATTACGATCTTTCAGTTGTCAGATGAACTGGATTATATAACTATTTTCTTTCCATATGGGCTTCAGCTATTAAAATATGCCCCAAATTAAGTGTTGGTGGAGTAAGACAGACGGCAGCAGTGAGGCTGGTCAGGTAGCTAAGGCCCAAGGACACAGTTTGGCCAATGAATAGTCTGGGTTGTAGACTCCACCTGTTCAGAAACTAACAAAGGTTTCCAGTGAAGTAATGAGGACATGAAATTCCTGTGATGTACACTTTACCGTGTTATCAAAACTATCATTTTCTCCTGTGTTAAACGAGAGGAATGGTGCAATCTGAATTAGAGAATTATTATGAAAAATAAATGTGATGATACACTTAAATAACTTAGTTCTTAATGATTATCATTTTAGTCCATGGAAGGCATGAAGGTAAACATTAAAACATGATGAAATAAGATTATAAACTGAGATTAAGATGATGGATAGAAATTTAGAATAAAAACAAGAGAATTGGGGGTGGAGAGATGACTCAATGGCTAAGTGCTTGCTGTGGCACCCACCACTGTAGCTCACAACTGGCAGAGCCTCCACTTTCAAGGAATCTGACATCCTCTTCTGACTGTCACACACATGCACGTGTGCATACTCACATACATACATACATACATACATACATACATACATACATAGATACATACGTACGTACACAAAAATAAAATAAAATGTTAAAAAAAAACACAAGAGTTGGATCACAGAGAAGGCCTCATTTCCACAGCTCAGTGCATATCACTGGAGGACATCATTAACATCAGAATCTGTGAGGACCACTTCCTAGATGAACGTCTCAAAGTCTGAGATAAGATGCTGCCATTAATATAATACATCATCCATCTAGGTTGCAAAATCTGGGGTGATTACATACAACATCTATGTGGCTCTCTGCTTGCATGCTTAGTATTAACTGAAAATAAATAAGACCTGTAATAATCAAGTATGTTGAAAGTACCTTGTTCACAATGAACAGTACATTCTTTGGATATTTGTAACATGTAAGGAACAACTTTAAATGACTCCAGAGAGGAAGGAAATAACTATAATGGCAAAGAAGGAAGGCATCCTGGGAGTAGGATCTGTGTCTGACTAGAGCCACCCCTCAGAAATCATTGTAACACCTTAATAATTAGGAAACTTGGTCCTGGGAATGAGCACCATCAAACAGGAAATCTTCCTTTTTGCCCCATAGCCTTACCTTTCTACAGATACATTTCTTTAAGAAAACGTTGGCCGATAAAGTAGTAACCTGAATTTGTCACCCAAACTTCAACCCTCTTAAGGATCAATCCCTCAGCGGTAGAGCTTACACAGGGATTAGGCACCACCCTCAGAATTCACAGCAAACTGGATTGTCTAGTTCAACTTCCTCTGGGGAGGGGAGTGTGTCCTTTAAGTGTCTCTAGTGCATCAACTACCTTTAACTTCTAACTACCTTTAATACCTTTAGTGCATTAACTACCTTTAACTTTTAACTCTTTAAGAGAGTTTCTTAGGAAATCCTATGAATACAAGCCAAAAATCAGTATAACGTGAAAGACAAAATTTATTTCTATCTGGGCCTTTCTCCCAACTAAGTTATGCTGTATACACAGACATACACACAAGGAGAAAAAAGAAAAAAAAAAGTCAAGAGTTATAATTACATTCACATGTTGGCTAATTGGGCCCTTCGGGGCCTTCTTCCTAATTATAAGAGGGCGTACAAAGAAGAAATATCACTAACAGCAAATACGTATCGAATGAATATGAGTTTAAACGGTTGTACTGGCTCTATAAAAGCTGTAAAGCTTGATAAGAAAGGAATACTATGATTTGCCAAACATCACCTACACATTAAAACTAAAATCAGGCACACAGCTGTATCATCCACAGAATATAAGATGAGAAGAGGAAAAAAAAAAAAAAAACTACATTAGCTTCAAAGAGGACACACTAAAACAAAATGAGACTAAGTATATATCTTAAATGCATGTCTTGTTATGTGTCTGTTTTAGGAAAGCATGGAAATTATAGAGTTACAATACTATTTGAAATAAAAACAAAAATGATTGTGAGGCAAGTTCAAAATATGTGACTTTTGTAAGACAGAAAGGAAAACTACACAGATACATTATATACGTGTAAGCTTGAAAATCTCCAGGTATTTTTCCTCCTGTAACATGTAAATTTTTATAATAAAATAAAAGTAAGTTTTATAACTGTCATTAGAAAATGCTAAACATTGTTCTAATAATTCAAACTAAAATATAAGCTTGCTTTCCCTGGGGTTTCAGATGGTGGGGGGCGGGGGAGGCGTATACCCCAGTTAGAGTAAATCTGGGAGTTTTACAAGGTTGTAATTCATTTTATTTCACATTGAGTGGTACCCTTTTGACATGCCTATAAAAGTCTGAATGTTTATAGTGGATGCGTATATAATATCACATTACACCTCATAACTGAGATAAACTGGCAAGAACCCCCTAAAGCTCAGTACAGATAAGATCGCCTTTATCTCTTAAAACTGTCCTTTTAATTTTCCACACCAGACAATGCTGGAGATGCAGGATGACTTAAGTAAGTTCCTGGTGGCTGTTAGACCACAATCTTGTCATGTTTCTAATTTAGTGCCTAATCAGATTGCTTTGGTCTTAGTATTCTTATCTTGATTTATGTGAGCTAGTATACGGTGCCCTCTTTAGCACACCCAAAGGAACAGTGCATTTTATAGGGTTCTAAATGCAAATCCTGTTTCCAGGTTTATGCTGTGGACAATGCAACCGCACCCATGAAAAAGAACTTAAAGTGAAATCCAGAAAAACGAAATGATAATTGGAGAGTCAAGTGCAGACTGAGCCTGGCCTTGACGCTCCTAGCGCTGCCACAGCCCAGCAGGTCAGGCATATGCCCCACAGCTTGCATTTCAAAGTTACCTTTTGTGGTATTGGAATTAAATGCCCAGTTAATACAAAGGGAAATTTCCCTTGCACAAAATATAATCAAATGTAATATGTCTATATTATAAGCACCATTTCTGGGGTTATTATAATTCAAGTTCCTAATTATGAGTTCAGTTCATAAAAAGAAAATTGGCTTTCATCTGAGCAGCATTTCAGACAGAAATGGGAAGCAGGCATTTAAGTACACAGGTTTCAAGTCATTATTCTCTTTATTTCTGTGCCCATTATAGGCCCAATTCAACCCTCTCCTACTAATAGTCAACTCCCTGTGCACTCAGCTTGATACACAAATCCTGGGCTCAGAAAAGTAGGAAAGATGGGAAAATGTTTTTTGAGAAGGGAGGAAAAGTAAAAATTCCTGTGTTGGTTTTGAAAAAGATTCTCTGAGGCAAAACTAAATATGGGATTAAATCATGTCAACTATATATGGCTGAGAAAATAAATGCTTGCTTTCCTCCGCTTTCCATTGACTGTTCCAGCACTTTCTTCCGCACAGGTAGTTGCTCCGCACCTAGTCAGGGTCTGTTGAATTTGTGGTCCTCTAACTTGGGGATGTGAACAACATGCATCTAACTCCATAATAAAGTTTTAGGAAAAACTTATAACATCCAGTTCCAAAACTATTTACTTACAGTTTTTGTTTTCAATGTTAAAAATATTTTATATAAATTTAAAGGCAAAAATATTGGTCCTGAGTCTGAGCCACAAAAACTGCTTTAACTTTTAGTTGTTTAGCTATGTCAGGACAGGTGTGACGTCTAAGCACCCTTATCAGCACACACAATGACTCCTAGGTGTCTCCAAACCCATGTTTCCTCTGACTACAAACCTCAACATGGATTTTAATGGGAGATTGAGGAGAGCTGTGCATTTGATTGAAGGTCAGCTCAAAAGAAGTGTTGCTTTGACAACTGGTCTTCCTCCAGTGGGACCAAAGACTGCCAAGGAGCATACATTCAACTCTGCCTGACTGTGTAGAATTTGAAGGGAAAATCTTTGAGAAGGGACCAAAGACTGCCAAGAAGCATACATTCAACTCTGCCTGACTGTGTAGAATTTGAAGGGAAAATCTTTGAGAATTTGATCAAGAAATGGTAGAGAAATATTTAAAGTCTTAAGCGATACATAAAATAAGGGAAGGAAAGGCCAAGAAAGCTCTTGACAGGATAAAAAAAAAAGTCATTCTTTTTGTGAGGCAAGAAGTTGAGACTAGTGACCTGTCAAAACACAAGATCCAGAAATGTCTGTGTTGTAAGGTGTCACTTTTGTACAATAAAAGGTATCTGGTGCTAAAACTCATGACCTAGAGATATCCAAACAGACCTACTTGAATGCTCTTGTTAATCAGGATTTATAAGTTTATAAGTTTTATATGTTTTTAGAAAGTAAACTTTCATAAGTTTTTCAATATGTAAACAGAATGTTAAGTCAAATCAAGGGAAAATAAATTTAATAAAGTACACATAGCATGTTAAGTGCTCAACAGTAAGATCAGACATTATTTAGGCACTATATACATAGAAAATTTTGGTAGTTTATTGTCTAGTTAAAGAAAATGACACAAGGAAACGTTTCAAGAATTTAAGGGCGCATTGAAACAATGAACAGATAAATATTATGGATCATACAAGCACTTAAGTGATGTCTCCTTAAGCTCTAATTGACACCAGGATGTTGCTAAGGATCTTCGGAAATTAGAAATTGCCAGAAAGTTGTTTACAATATCATTCGTGTTCTGTAGCACAGAGATTTGGTAAGGGCCAGTGGAGCCCCTCAACAGAAAGTGCTCTATGTGGAAGTACAAGGTGCTGGGATTTGCTCCACACAGGCCTGCAGAAAACTACTGAAGACACAACAAGGCTTTTACTTCAGAGAGACGTGAACCACACGTGACACATTTTGTTTATGAATAATCTCACAGAACATCACAAGGGCGCTCATTTAGTCCCAACCAGAGGACAGAGCTGAGTGTAACTGAAAGTCACTGAGTTCACTCTGAGGCATGTGTGTGGGGAAGAACTGGGGGGGTCAGATGACAAAACATAAACATGTGAAGACTGAAAGGTGAATTATATGTTTATTCCGCTATTATATTTATAACACAAGAAAACACAGATGAGACATTGTTAGACTTCAGAAATTATCACATATTTGCTCTACAGAGCATTAATTTTTACACATAAAATTCACTTTAACATTAAATATTTAAGTACAGAAAGATGAATTCTCTACAAAAATTGAGATACACCAATAGCAGTCACGGTCCAGAAATTGCCACTACAAATGCATTTTAGAGATGATATAACTGTGATTCAAAACCAGACCTGGAAGGAGCTGACACTGTCCCATAATTGGAAGTCCCTTCTGAAGGCAACAGGATAAAACTTCAAACTGGAGATCAATACCTAAAATGTGAGCAGTATTTTTTATCTGTAACTTTCAGCATTCCAAATAAGTATAAATTGATAATTTTAAGTCACAATGTTATTTGAAAAGGGGACTCTTTTGTAAAACACTTGAGATGAATGTTTTCATTCTCAGAATCACCCAAAAATGGTTTAAGTTTGTAGTTCTATCTACTATAAAATGTACAACTGACCTAACCTTTTTTTTTTTCAGTTATTGCAATTTCCATACTATATAATTTGATAGCATTTATATTATCTCCTCATCCCCACCTCCCATATTTCCCCCTCCCATTTTAATGTAGATATTCCACACCTTCCCTGTAACCCTCTCAATTTAACGTACACGAATATGTATATTGGAGATCAATATCTAAGAAAAGCAGCAATTTTTTTCTGTAACTTTTAGTGGACTGACACCAAATAAATTGAGGTTTCAAGATTATAATGTTATTTGAAAAGTGGGTCAATTTGTATGAAATCTACATTGTGTCTCCAAATGTCTTTCAGTTGGGGTCCGTCCACTGGAGTCTGGTTAACCTACACAGACCCAGCTTGAACGAGACTGTCTCTGCCCACCCCACCCTCAAAGCCATCTCTTGCCACGATTCCCTTAGAAGGGGTTGGAGCTTCTTACCCACTTCATTATATCTATGTTGGGATTGTTTTCTGGTTTGGGCTTGCATAGGAGCTGTGCATGTTACCCCCATTGTTGTGTGTTTATAGGAGTAACTGACCAGCTGTCTGGAAAATTCTGTCTCCTACTGGTTATCCAACACTTCTGGCTCTTGCAATCTTTCTGGCCCCTCTTCCACAATGCTCTGTGAACACTGAGGGCAGAATTTTGCTATCCCTACTAGGGATAAGCACTCTGTGGCCTCTGGTTCTCTGCATGTTGGTCAGTTGTGGGTTCCTGTGTTAATCACCATCTGTTGCATAAGGAAACTTCTCTGGTGAGAGCTGTGAGATGCATAACCTTTGGGTACAAGAATAAGTCATTAGGAGTCAATTTAATATGATAATTACTAATAGAAAACTACTATTAGTTTCTCCCATATCCTATAACTTGTCTAGCCTCATACTCTTAAGCCTGCTATCAATGTCAGGTATGGGTTCCATCCTATGAAGTGTACCTTAAATCCAGTTAAAGAGTGGTGCCATAATATTTGTGTCACTATTGCACCAGTGAGCAGATCTTGCGAGGCCAGTTGTTATTGTACTTCACAGAATTCACGCATGGGTATTACTATGAATATTTGTAATATTATTTTTTTCTTTCCAGTATCTTACATAGCACCCTCCAGCCCTATGACAGCTAGCCAGTAGAGACGAGGCTTTGAAGTCAGCACCAGCTGGATGTCTCCTTGTTTTTCTACAGCTCATGTATGTACTGTCTTTAGAAATAGGGTCTTACCATTTAGTTCTGGTGGGTAACCAAAACAAGGAAATATCCAGTATTGTTTGAGGCTCTATGGGACCCTCTAGGGAGGGAGTCCGTCCCTGGCCATGGGCTTCCACTTTGCTAGTGTGTGGTGTCCAGTAGGGGTAATGTCCCTTCATTAAAAGGTAACTCCTTTGAATCGCCTTTTATAATACATATGTATGTACTTTAGGAAGCTTCTGCAGTGATACACCCTTCTCTGCCCTACTCCCCTGCGCCCCATCTTGTTTAATCCTTCTTAATCTGAAGGATTCCCTCCCAGGAAGCCTCCCTACCACACACCCACGGCCATTTTTAGTTTCTTGACATCTCTGAGTTTGTTTTATTTTAAACATGTATATCTAGTATTTCAAAGAAATCATCCAGATATAAGAACATGTGATATTTGTCTTTCTGAGTCTGGGTTGCCTCAATCGAAGGGCTGTTTCCACTTCCACCCATTTACCTGTGCATTTTATAATTTTATAATTTGTGAGAGCTGAATAAAATTCCATTGTGTGTATGTACCCCTCCTTTTTTATCCATTCATCAGTTGATGGACATCTGAGTTGTTGTACTCTTTTAGGGATTGTTTCTATAATTCATGACC
>NW_008360332.1:1672588-1674689 GCF_000622305.1 Nannospalax galili
TAGAACACATATGTCTTTTACTTGTGTGTTTATCTTCTGTAATAGGAAATATATTGAAAACTATTCTAGATTATATTTAATTTACTTTTTAAAAACCTTAGGACAAGTATAAAGAAAATATTCTAATTTATTCCCCCCCTTCACTATATAAATCTCAATCAACTACAAGTTTTAGTAACATGACATCCTCAGTTACTCATGCTTCTACCTTTGAGGACTGGTGGTCATAGCCCTCAAGGTATTTAACATGAATCCCTGCATAGCAATATCCTAGGCAAAGCATGCCACTGAAAGTCTAATATGTCTGAAAGGCAGAGTCATAATGGGTGAACTTTAGATACATATGTTTAATATACATAAATTCTGTAAAGATAAGGGCTTAAAACATTGTGATCTAATAAAAATGGCATCCTCAAAAACAATGATGGACTCTACAGGTGTGAAATCTCAATAATATCATCAGAATATAAACTGAATTTTAAGGAAGTAACAGATACAAGCATACCTTGTTCAAATGTAACAAAAATGGATGTTCTAGAAAGCGAACATTTGGGATGGTATGAATGTGATTGTTGTTTCTCCTACTACAACAAACGCAGCACTGAAGTCCCGTGAGTCTTACATGAACATGTAGATGTTTTCATTTGTTTGTCTGATTTTTCTAATACATGAAAATTCTGCAATGTCCGGAAAATATCATGACTTGGAAATGAATATCCTTCAGTGAATGTGCAAAGCAATATTAGAAACTTACAATACCTCAAAGTGTTAAAAAAAAAAAGTTTGAAAACTCCCAGTCATAATTCTTAGAGATGAAAACACAGTTTCGCCCTCATTGTTAAAAGTAGTGGTTGATGTGATTCATGGAATCTCAATCTGTGGTGTGACACCTCTGAACTGCAGCTTTACATCTTAAAATCGGGTATGTACACAAGAAAGTTTGGCAAATTTGAAAACAAACAAATACAAAAACCCAGGCCACCATCCTCAGTGAGCAATTTGCTTTCTGTGCAGGCATGAGGCCTGTGTTCAGATTCCCCAGTTCCTATGTAAAAGCAAGATGTGGCCACACGTTTGTTCCCTTGTAGTTATCTATCTGTGGCTCTTACAGTCTTTCTAACCCACCACTTCCACAATGATCCCACAGACTTCGTAGGAAAAAGTGTGAAGAAAGTTCATCCTTAAAGTTTAGCAAATAGTATGTTCCCATCAAAATCTATGTGCTAGGAAAAGAACAAAATACTTATCAAATTCAAGAGAATATGTGTACACCGTAAACAATTATCAAAGAGAATGTATTTAATAGAGAATGCATAGGTTACCTTAATACATTGTATCTTAAAATTTTGTCAAATGTAGAAGTATTGTACCTATCTGTTTTAAAATATTCTGGGGAATGTGATCCAGTTAAACTAGAATATTTTTAAATTTTTTAAAATTATTATGGGTATGAGTGTATTGCCTGTATGTGTGTGAGTGCACCCGTGTCATGCAGTGCTGCGGAGTTCAGAAGAGGGCGTTGGATTCCCCTGGAATGTTCATAGCCACCATGTGGGTACTGGGAATCAACCCAGGTCCTCTGCAAGAGCAGTCAGTGCTCTTAACAGCTGAACCATCTCTCCAGCACCTAAACTAGAATGTTTTAAGACCACAGTCTATAAATTATTTCATTGTGCAATTCAATAAAGAATTTCAAGGGCTAATGAAAACAAAGTTTTAAAATGTAAAATGTGGAGCTAGAGAGATGTCTCAGCAGTTAAGAGCACGTGTTGCTCTTGCAGAGGACCCAGCATCCACAACACATGACGCAGAGAGGCCTGTAATTACAGGTGCAGAGGATTTGATGCCCTCTTCTTGTCACCACAGGCACCTGCACTCACATGCATATACATTTTCCGCACACAAAAACACGTAAGTTTTTGAGTTTTGTGCAGGGTGAGAGACAGGGATCTGGTTTCTTTCGTCTAAATATTGCTATCCAGTTAAAATAGTCGAACACGCTGTTTTTTTATGGCCACATTGTCAAAAATGAGGTTAAGAAACTATTAAGAGACTTTAGGTGGGGTTCATGGGACAAGAGAGAGATTGTAGTGCTATTAAG
>NW_008360332.1:1674795-1714020 GCF_000622305.1 Nannospalax galili
TATATAAAATTTAACTAGAGTTACCCTATTACAGAGCGACAATTCCCATATCAAACACTGTAGACTGACAAATATAACTCCAATTTCAGGGAATGAACTTCTTTTGAAGTTGTTGACTTGCTCTTGATAACTCACCAGACTTGATGGTAGTCCCTATTGTTGAGGACTACATAAGCTGTGTGTAGAACAAACAAGGAAAAGTCAAACTGGTGCTGACCTCAAAGTTTCATCAATACTGGCTAGCTTTCATATGCTGGGAGGTACTATGCATGCTGTTGAAAGAGAAAAGCAATCATCAAATTGCCCAGCTGTAAATGCCTCGTGAGCTCCAATAACAACTGGCCTCATCAAATAAGCCTAGTAGTGCAATAGTGGCACAAATGTTGTGTGAGTATACCACCACATTCTTATTGGATTTAAGGCCCACTTCACAAGATGGAGCCCATATTGGGCACTGTTATCAGGCCTAGAAACTTGTGGCTAGTCAGGTTTCAGGCCATAGGGAGCAACCTAATACTAATATTCTGCTAATTGGACATAGTATTAAACCCATTCTTAATGACTGATTTCTGTAACCATTGATTCATTTATCTCTCAACTCTCACCAGAGAAGCTTCTCCCAGCAGATGACTATTGCCTGACAGACACATACTGCTCAACATGCAGAAAGTAAGAGACTACAGGGTGCTTATCCCTGAATGGAACACCTATGAAACCCTTAACTCTCAAGGGTTAGGGATCATAATGGAAGAAGGGACAGAAAGAGCAAGAGGTGATGGAGGATTACAATGGTAGTGTTCTCCAGACAGCGGGAAAGAGGCACACATGAGCTCACAGCACTGTGGCAGCTTGCACAAAACCCAATAAGCAGAAGCCAAAATCCCAGTTTGAGGTTTGGGTGGATTAGAAGTCCAAACCTTGGCTGAGGAACTGTTGGTAACTGATAGCTCCTAGGAGAAGGAGACTCAGTTTTCTTTAAGGGTGTGATGCTGAGTTGGTTGACAAGGCTCCAGGGAATAGACCCATACTGAAGACCAGTTGGGGATGCATATTAGACTTAATAGGAGGTAAAAAATAACATAGGACGTGAAATCTGGCGGGGAGAAGTAAAGAAAGTAAAGATAGGGGATGGGGGGGTTCTGAATAGGATCAAAATACATTACATGAAATTCTCAAATAGTCAGAGAAATGTTATAAAATGGTAGAATAAAACCTATTACTTTTGAAATAAACAACTAAACAAATGTCAAAAATATCACTGATACTGTTGCATTTTTGTTTTATTCAGGAGCACCTTGACTGAATGAACCCAGATGTGACTTTATCCTGTGCCCCATTTCATTAACAACGAGCACATGAGCCTCGGCCTGTTAAGAAAAGCGTGATGCGGCATCTTTTTATTTTTTCTGTTGTATTTTATCATCATGGAAATATTACTTTAGATAATTTCCCAGACTTAATAATAGACCAAAATTAAGAACAGAACATCTGTTTCTAATTATGCACTATATTCTTAATTTCCAGATATAAAATATGAAGAGAATTTATTTTATTAAATAATTTCTAAAGAAAAATGAAATACTATTTTGCTGAATAAAATATATTCTCAGTTAAAAATAAACAAATTTGGCCATAGTACATGTGTTGCCCCAAAACAAATAAATCGATAAAACGTTGCTTTTATCACTGATATAACCTACAAGAAACATACATGTATATATAGTGGCAATAACTTTACTACTTCCAAAGTTTATCTCTTACCATGTACTAAGACTTATTATTATTATTATCACCATTATAATAAAATTTATTGTTATTATTGCTATTTGTATTATTTTGAAAAGTCAGGAGTATCACTCTTGAAGCCAGGTGACAGGATTTAATTTGTAGCACTCCTATCTTTTGTCTGTATCCTTCAGAAACTCACCCTCTCTGATATTAATTTCTTATCTGGGAAATAATCCTATTCACGAGAAAGTTCTGAGGGTTATAGTAATGGATATAAGTAAAGTTAAAACAATACCCATAGTAGAAGACTAAAATACATTACATGAAATTCTCAAATAGAGAAATGCTATAAAATGGTGGAATAAAGCCTATTACTTTGGAAATAAACAACTAAACAAACAAATGTCAAAAATATCACTGATACTGTTGCATTTTTGTTTTATTCAGGAGCACCTTGACTGAATGAACCCAGATGTGACTTTATCCTATGCCCCATTTCATTAACAACGAGCACATGAGCCTCAGCCTGTTAAGAAAAGCGTGATGCGGCAGTTAATGAAGCAGAAGTGGTCTCTTCTACCAGGCCCTAAAGGTGCAAATACTATAGGTAATCTGTACACAAGGCTATTCATTGAAAAAAAAAAAAAAACTTGAACTCTGCCTTGTGTAGAAACATGGCAGAGGTTTTTACATGGTTTACCAGGACTAGCTTCACAGATACCACATGCATTATCAACTTTTAGGTTATTTTTTCTTTTTGGACAGGGTCTCCCTATAGCTCCAGCTGTCCTGAAACTCACTATATAGAACAGGCTGGCACAGGGATCTAAATATTCATAGCTAGCAGAGCTGGCATTCACTCATGACTGAGAACATTCCATCTTTGTCTTTAAGGGTTTGGATTACCTCATTTAGGATAATTGTATCTACTTTCTTCTGTTTACCAGTGAATCTCAGAATTTCATCTTTCTTAACAGCTGAATAATATCTCATTGTGTAAATATAGCATCATTTCATTATCCATTCATCAGATGATGGACATCTAGGTTGTTTCCATTTCCTGCCTATTGTGAATAGAGCAATAATGAACATGAATGAGTAGATACCTCTATAGTGGGATATAGAGTTTGCAATTCTTCATTAGAGAAGCTTCTTGCAGCAGATAAAGACTAACACAGTCTCAACATTTGTCAATGTGCAGAGAATAGGAGACTGCAGAGAGCTCAGCCCTAAATGAGACAGCTGTTTCATACCCTCTCCTCACAAGGCTCAGGGATAATTGCGGAAGAGGGATTGGATGTTAGAGCCAGAGGTGATAGATGAATACAAAGAAACAGTGTTGCCTGACTAACACAGAAGGTTGCAAAAATCAGCCCTCAGTACTTGCAACAGCACGCATAAAACCTATGCAAGCCCAAGCCAGACAAAACCCAGTATGGATGGAGGAGACAGGCAGGAAGCCACAGCCCTAGCTGAGGTCTATTAGCAATTGATAGTTGCTGGGAGAAGCAATTTTAAGGAAATAGACAGGAGCATTTTAAAATGTAGTATAGAGTAGACACAAAACAGGAAATTAAATCCAAGTATACTAATAATCTCAGTAAACAGAAAAAAGAAATTTATTTTCACTATGTATTATTTTAATGAATTAAAAACTAGAAAACAGTCAAGGTGGAAATTATTGATTAGCAAACTTAAATAATAATATATATATAAGATTGTGAAAGGTTTAAAATATTGAACAGTTTCATCAACAAAGCCAAAATGTTGCTTTTTTAAAGGAAAATGAACCATTTATGATTTAAAAAGGACATTAATCATTGATCTAAAATTTACCTGCATGAATTTTACTGGAGAACACATATAGAAAATAATTATAAGCATTTAATGCTTGAAAGTGTAAGGTTAAATATTAATAGACCTAGCATCCAGTGTAAGCTTGTACACATACATGTGCCTAAATAATGTATGAATAGGCATAAAATGAGGACAATGGTATAGTGAAGAAAATGAAATTAAAGATTAATGAAACTATATTTAGTGTTTTGATAATAAAATTCCCAATTTTTCTCAGATTTTTGAAGAAAATATAGAGAAAGAAAAAATAAACAGTTTTAATAACTGAAAGGCACTGTAAAACAGGTATATATAAGGAATTGTTAAAGGTCAAGGGATACAACAGACAATTCAGTTATATCACTAGTAAAATTAAAAGCTAATAGCAGTCTACTATCAACAACTTATAATTGACTCTAAATGAAATAAAAGTGTTGATTAAGCCTCTGACTCTTATCTAATAGAACCAGTGATTAAACATGAGTGTTACATTTTGTAAATCCATCAAAACCAGAAAAGCTTATCAGAGATCTTATTGAGTATTAATCATTTGCAAGCTTTGTTAAAATTGTAAAACTTGGAGAGGTTGCTACTTCTTTTAGGAGACTGACATGCAAACATAATATTAGACCCTGAACAAAATATTAAAATTAAAGTGTTTCCTTGGCCCATTTCAGTAATCAACATTCTAAATAGAACATCAACAAAATAATTCCTCATTATATTTTTAAAAAGTACAGCCAGTCATGGTAGCACACAATTTTAATACCAGTGCTCAAGAGGAAGAGGAATATGTATCTCTGTGAGTTCCAGTCAAGCTGGAGCTACAAGGAGACCCTGTCTCAACAAACAAACATATGAAAAGTCTAATTGTGAAAAATTATGTGGATTCTTAGACAGTTAATATGATTTATTAAAAGAAAACTGATAAATGTAAGTAGTACCAGATTAAGGAAATATAAAATTGTAACTAATACTGTATTAAAGAAATAAAACACATTGTGATGTCAATTAGTACAAAAAATAATCCAATAAAGTAGTCTAATAAGCCGGGTGTGGCGGTGTATACTTTTAATTCAAGTACTCAGGAGACAGAAGCAGGTGGCTCTCTGTGAGATCGAGGCCAGCCTGCTCTACATACTGAGTTCCAGCTCAGCTGAGGCTGCAGGGGAACCTGTATTCTGGCAAATACCTGGCAATAAGGTAAGTAGAATTGTGAGTTTAATTGCTAAATATGAGTGAGACTTTAGAAAGGATAATGGAAAGCTATCTGTGATTACTCAGCAATTGGTAACCACAAACTGAGTTTGAAGGCCAGAGCGCATTCTCAGTAATATATAAAATCTGTATCATCTTCTGCAGCCCAAAGGCATAGAAAAATGAAGTCAAGTACGTAATTTAATTGAAAAAGATGAAAGATCCCAAAAATATCATATGTAGTCTCAACATAAGTGGGCTTACTTGTTGAGCTTAAGTATTTATTTTAGAAAAATGGAACCCCAGCAAAAACATTGAAAGCCTTAAAATTATTCCACCTTCATATTGTATTGAACTTGTAGAAACAGTCCACATCTCTTTGTAAAAACTTAATATTCATTTCATGTTGAGAGGTTGCAAAATCCCTTTCCCTTTAGACCACTTGCACATTTCCTAAGAATTCTCCCCAATACATGCACTGAGCATAAAGTCAAACGCTAGAACATGACCAAGAACAGAAAATGGGCTGCCAGGGCCCCCAGGGCCCCCAGTCAGAAGGAAAAGCAAAGCCCAGGCAGCACTGAATTCTGTGCAAAGATGTAGCATAAGCAAATATGACTAATGAGTAAAATGTTACATTTCCAAGAAAAATAAAACAATTTAAAACACTCATAGATCCTCAAGAGGGGTTCCACCACTGTATTATGTTAAATTTTTCATTTGCCTTAACATAACATTACCGTATGATTATGTGACGTTCACTAAAGAACATATTTAAAAATCAGAATAATATATTCTGAATTTATAAAAATCTGTTGAGCTGACATGATTTATTAACGCATATTGCTACATAAAAAGAATGGGAAAACTATACATGGCTTAGAAAATGTTCCACAAATGCTATTCTTTTTTAAAAAATATTTTATTCACTATATTTATCTTAAGTATATGAGTGTATTTCCAGAATGTATGTAAGCGCACCCATGTGGTACGATGCCCACAGAGGTCAGAAGAGAGCATCGAATTCCTCTGCAATTGGAGTTATAGACAGTTGTTCGCCACCGTGTCGGTGCAGAGATTCAAATCCAGGTTTTCTGCAAGAGTGGCGAGTGTTTTAACCACTGAGCCATCTCTTCAACCCTCACAAACCCTCTTCTTATGGTAAAATTTTTGAGGAAAATGAAACAAAAACCATGAAAGAAAAAGAACTCAAGATGGTATTACCTGTTACCTACCAGAAATTCATTATTTCTGTGTTGTCAAATAGGGCTAATATGTATGTTTGGCCTACTTGGTAAGAATGCTTGTTACATAGCTATACAACTCAAGGGGACTCAGTACCTGAACTAACTGGTGCAGAGAAGGCATAGGGCTAAGTACAAACACTGTAGACCACTGTTTTGGGCTCCATTCAACGTATTAGCAAATGGACAATTAAGCAACACAGATCTATCCTCCAGCAAATGCCTTTAATAATTCCAGTCTTGGGTTAGAGTGATGGTTAAGTGTAAGAGCACTTGGTACACAATCATGAAGACCTGAGTTTGGATCCCAGCACCCACATTGTATGTTGGGAAAGGTCACATGTGTGCCAGCACTCTGGGAGTTTGGAGACAGAAGAATCACTAGGTCTCACTGGCCTCCAGCTCAGTTCTACATTCAGTCAGAGGCCAGGACACCCAACCTCTCTAGCCTCCTTACCTGTGCAGAGTCATTAAACCCATAAACACAGTTGCACATACACCACAAACACAGATGCACATGCACACACAGATAATCAAAATAATTTCAGTCTAGAAATACTTAAAGACAAATAAGAAATTACCAAGTGCAGTCTTTAAAACTCGTAAATGCAGTATTTTAATGATTCAACTGTATGGCGAATCCCAATAAATGTACTTTTAATAATTTTAATTCCTATTTAGGACACTGAGGCACGCAATAATTAAACACTGAATTTCATTAGCTGATGCAAATATGTTAGTCAGCCTAGCTAGAAAAGAGTTGAAGCCAGGCATGGTGGCACAGGCCTTTAATCCAAGCAACGGTAGGAGAATCTCTGTGACATCCAGGCCTGACTGGTCTACAATCACTGGAGCCATGAAAAGCAGGTCACTTCAGAAAGAATCAAAATAATCAACAATGCCCAATCATGAGGAAATTTAAAACAAGTAGAGCATAGTTTTATTTTGCATAATGCTTGCCTTTTCAAAAATATATTCTTTTTATTAATGATTTTGGGGCAGGCTACAAACATTAATATTCGGTAAACAGACAAGAAAATAATCCATTTGGAAGGAATCAATGTATTTCAGAACTTTGGCTTAAACAGAAACTAAATAGTGTACTTAGTCTTCTATTTCTCTCACTCTCTACATATGTAGATATCCATATATATATATGGATATATAAATAAATATGTAAATTCTTCTTTGTCCTAATTGGAGAGTACATTTCTATTTTTTCTATGCTTCAAATAGCTGCAATCTCAAATACTAGAAAACCTCACACTTTAAAAAGCATGGGCACAGAGCAGTGGTATGAGTTGTAAAGACCTAGTAGAATTTTTTTCCTATTATATTTTGGCTCATTATTTCTAAATACATCAGTAGTATTGCCAGGGAGATCTAACTGACAATGTGGAAATGTTCTTAGTCATCCAAGATTCTGTTTCATTTTTGCTTCAGAGAAAACTTTAAGTAGCAGGCATTGTTGACCAAAACAAAGCTCCAACTGACATTAATAATGTTGAGAAAATTCAGTTAGGAGTGGTACAGCTCAAAGAGAGTGTCCTTGCCTAGCCTTGCATAGCAAAGTCCAGAATGGAATTCTCAGTGCCATCTAAAATAAAAAAATAAATTATATGAAGATGGGTTAATGGAGCTGGCGTGATGGCTCAGCAGGGGAGGAGGTTTCCACCAGCCCTTCAGATCTGATTGTGATCCTCAGGATGGTAGGTAGAGAGAACTAACTCCAGAAAGTTGACCTCTGACCTCTATTCATGTATCCCCAACACACCCTTCATTTATCACACAAATAAATGTGATAAAATTATAAAAAAGGATATTATTGAGAAAGAAAAAGTGTGGATACATATTTATATTTATGTTATTATCAGAAAAAAGTTCTTTCATTAGATCTCAGTGTTTCTCTGGGAATTGCATATAATGAAGTGGGGAACTATGATCTTTACCAATTTGTCAGGTGTTACTGTCCCTGTGACCCAGTCTTTCATGTCTGAACTGTGCCTCAGTACATCTATTCATAAACTATACCCTTTGGCCTACTATCTGATTATTTTCTACATAGTGATCACAACTTAAAGAAGAGTCTGAAACCTTAACATCCTGTGTGAATCATGTTATCAATTTGAATTTTGACTCTGAAAATAAAATTCATATTCTGGAGACAGCAGATCTGGTATAGTAAATTGTGTTTCTTGCACCCCCCCCCCCCGGCTGGTGACAAGCTATTCCTGCCCTAGGTGTAGAGTATGACCAGGCAAGTGGCCTGACACAGAGAGCTCACTTACCTGCAGAGCTCAATGGGGAAGAACAGCTTGGAATCAGCTTGAAAACTAGAGGCAAACTTTGTATGATCAAGGAAGCAAGATCGTACCCAGAGTCCTCTGAGAAGATGGGATTGGCCTCTGCATGACTCAAAGAACTCAGAGGAAAATGTAATGATGAGCAGGAACTGGGCCTGCTCCTCCTATAAAATGTAAAGTATGAAATCAGCTCGGGGCTTTTGAATAGGCCAGTGAAATGAAACAGAATCAAGTGTCAGCATTGCTATCTTCATCATTATAAATAAAATTTCACTTCCCTGGCCATATATATTTATTTAAACAAAACCTGTGTCTTATGGTGACCATATCTGCCTTCCTTGAGAATTTTCAACATCTTTAAAAAAAATTCCTAATATCCTTCTCCATATTTGTCCTTTAAATGTTTTATTTAAATTTTCATCTCTAACAAAAGGTTGTTTTTTCCATTTGAAGCCCAATAATCTTGATTCCTCACATTTTCTCTGTCATGGGTTTTGATGATCCCCATGAACTCTTCTAGCTTAATAAAACCCTTCTTACTGTGAAGAATGCAAGCTACATACAATCCAGCAAGTGTTCGTGTGAAAACGTTCCTACTTTCCACTTCAGTATTTTGGGGATTCAAGCCACCTGCCCCCCGCCCCCAACTCTCAGCAGCAGTGCAGTGACCATAAATCACCTGTAAGCTAATTCCAGTTTAAGGAGCATTCATTACAGTGACAGAGGTCAAGTGCTTTGCCGATGCCAAGTAATTCTGTTTTGCTTCAGTGTTGTTATTTTTCAGTTTCATTATTTGAATTTTGGAATAAATACAACCCTATCTCTATATCACTTCAATGTTACCCAATTGTCTGTTTGTCTAAAATAAACCAGAGAACAATTTAAATACAAGGATCTGTTTCAGCTGATGGTTGAGATTTCTGGCCACAAGTGCTTGGCCTCATGAATTTGAGCAAAATATCATGGTGTTAAGAGCTTCTTAATGGCAGAGAGGAGGCAGAAAGAGGGCACACAGGAAAGGGTCTGGCCAAGTTATAGCCCCAAACACTTCCATCCTAGGGAGCTACTTCTTCCAGATGTGTCCACATCCTAGTGTGCACCGCCCCAAAACAATGCCATTTTATATGAATCTGTGAACGGGGCAAAGGATTAATCCATTGATTAGGACAAAGCCTCCGTGATCATTTTCTCTCTGGGAACATCAGCACAGACACCCAAGGGGTTGGTCACACTACTTTCCTAGGTGTTTTCAATATAATCAAGCTAACTGTTGCAATAATATTAACCATCGCAGGTTCTTTCAGCTGAATAAAGCTATCTTTTTGAAAGGTTCTTCGGGGTTTCTGTACAGACATTTAAGGAAAAATGCCCTGGATGCAAGAGACATGACAACCGGTCTTCTCAGAGTGGGTTCACAGGGACGAGGCCTTGCAGCGAGAGCAGCTCAGGAACAGAAGTTATTAAAATGGAAAGATGTTGAATTCACAACCTGAATGCAGCACTCCAAATTTCTTTTGCTATATTTAGCATAGCCCAGGGTGTATTTTAGCTACCATATATACCCTGCTCATTAGTAATCAATCACCTTGGGGTACTGATGCAAACTGTAATCCCAAATATTCTTGTGGGCCCTAGAGGACAGGGTTTTCTAATGCAACTTGGGGCTTATTTCAAAACTGCATTTATTCTATCTTAGTACTTAGATTAAATTTGTAAACAATTCACAGTGAGTGAGACAATTTTTTTAAGACAGAAATTTGGAGGAAATAAATTGTCATTGAGTATCCACCAATATGAATTACAATGTATATTGAGCCCAGATAAATCTGCCTGCATTAAGAATTTAAACTAAGTATTTGAGATTATTTTACAATATGTGTAACATTTTATCTGTTAAAACTTTAACTCCTTGTATTTATTATTTTTCTATTTTATTTTATAGTACTGGGGATTGAACTATGCATTTTAGTTAAGCTAAGCAAAGAACCCCTTGGCAATATCCCCAGTCTATTTTGATTTTATTATTTTGAAACAAGGTCTTGCAAAGTTATACAGGCTGGCCAGGAACTGGGTCTCTAATTCAGGCAGGTCTAGAATTTGTGAGCCTCCCTCTTTAGCCCCTGCCATCCCCCAGTAGCAGGAATCATAGACGTTATCACATCAATCCCAGCCAAACCTTGTGCTCTCAGAGAAAGAGACTACCTTATCTTAGTTAGCCTTGTAAAGCTTTCATTGATTAGGTATTTTTAAGCATCGATTTCACAAAAATGTTAGATATTGTGAATCCAAAAGTGAGTTCTGCCTCATCATCTGTTAAATCTGAGGCCAACTTTGATCATCACAACAAACTTCTAAGGTTTCTGACTCATTCTGATAATATTGGTAAGAATAATAGGATTGTTTCTGTTAAGTGCTAAAAACAAAAAGCAAATCATTTTACTGTGGTTCCATAATTTTTATCAAGCTAATTATCCAGCTTAACCAATCTGCTATTGTAGTAAAATAAAACCTTTGTTTTAATTATAGTCAATAAAAAATCATCTGTGAAGATAGTCACACTATATTGCAAAACAACTAATATAATTTTAAATATTTTTAATTTACAGATAGTAATTGGACATGTTTACAGTGTGCAGTGTAATGTATTGGTAACTGTAGAATGCATAATCAGCTCTCGATAGCTGGCATATTCATCACCCCAACATTTGATCATTTCTATAGCCAAGAGCATTCAGAATTCTCCCATGCATCAACTGCTGTCAATCACTGTCATCCCATTCTGCTGTAGAGCCTTGGGCCTTGTTCCTTTATCCTCGTACCTACTAACGATCCTCTCTGTGCTCCTATATCCCACACTTTGCCCAGGATCTCCCAACTCTATTCAATACTTTTGCAGGCCTTGAACTTACTGTGTAGCAGAGGCTGCTTTTGAACGTCCGATCTCTTGCCTTCAGTGCTATTCCCCAAGTACTAGGATTAACGCTTTGCATCACCAAGCCCAGCTTCTGCCATACTTCTATGACATCAACTTTTCAGCTTCCATTAGACTAAGAAAAATCAGTTCTTTAGTGGGTGCCTGACATATTTCACCTATCATAAAGATCTTTAAATCTAATGTGTTGCTGAAAATTATAGAATTTCAATTTTATTATGAATGAATAATGTTCCATTGTGTATATGTACTATAATTTCTCTGTTCAACCACACCTGGACACCACTGTCAATTCCATTTCTTGATTAGTGTGTAAAAATGCAGCAATAAGTAATCTCATCAGTGAAAATATTTCTTCACCATACTGATTTTATTTTTAGAGGGATGTAATCTCAACACAGTGATTTTGCTGGACTGTACGGTAGTCTTTCTAGATTTATTAAGAACTCCATATCATTTTTTGTAATGAGAATACTAATTTGCATCTCAACCAACAGTTTCCAGAGTTCCCATTTCTTTACATTCTCACCTGCATTTGCTGTCCCTTGTCCTTTGGGGACTAATCATTCTGATTGGAATGAGATGTCATTGAAGTTCTGAAATGCTTTTCTCTGTAGATTAACGATGCTCAGCACCATTTAATAGATGAGGTGTGATTCAAGTAGCCTATTGAGACATCTTCTCAGGTTATTAATTCATGTCTAATGAGATTATTATTTTGCCTTTGTGGTGTTTGAGTTCCTTCTAATCCTGGATAAAACTGTCCCTTACTGGATGATTAGGTTCCAATTAGACTCTTCTCTTCTTTCAGTATTGCCTATACTCTTGTGTTACACAGAGGATTTTCAGTTTTATATAATGTCATTTGCTATTTTTCGCTATAAATAAAAAGCATACACACAAACATTTTGTGCCAGATCACTGTTCTGAAATATTTCTTCTAAATTGTCTTGCAGGCTTCACAGAATTTCAGGACTGACATAGAGGACTTTGATACAGTTTGAGTGTATTTTTCATTTTGTGATATATGGGTGGCCACTTTCATTCTTCTGTATTTGAAAGTTCAGTTTGACAGCAACATTCATTGAGACTGAGACTGACTTTTCCAATGTAGGCTATTTCCTGCCATGTCAAAACGTAGTGGGCTGTAAATAACTGGGTGTATTTATGGAATTTTTACTCTGTTCTACTGGCTAATGTATCTGTTTTGTTCCAGTACAATGTTGTTTTAGTTACTGTAGCTTTGTAGAGTATTTTGAGGTCCAATATTATAGTCCACCTGTATTAATTCTTTGTGCTCCTGAATGTGTTGCCTAATCGAAGATATCTATGTCTCCATAGAAATTCCATTATTCTAAGTCTTCAACAAATGCTATTGATATATTTTTAGGAATCGTGTTGAGACTGTTGTAGAAACGTTTTAACAATATTAATTCTTCCAGTTTATGAAGCTAGGATGATGTGATAAGGTTATCCTTTTTCTCATTTCCCTTTCAATACTTTAGCAAATATCTTTGTAGTTTTTATTATAGGAAGATTCACTTTCTTGATTAAATTTATTTTTATTTATTTACTTGAAAAATTTACTTTATGTGGATTAATGTATTGCCTGCATGTATGTAAATGCACCTGTGTCCTGCATGCAGTGTCCATGAAGGACAGAAGAGGCCTTGGATCCCCTGGAACTGGAGTTAAGGACGTTTGTTTGCCACCATGTGGGTGCTGGGATTTGAATCTGGGTCCTCTACAAGAACAGAAAGTGTTTTTAACTGCTGAGCCTCCTCTCCGCCTCCAATTTATTGTTAGATACTGTATTGTAGCTATTGGAGACAGGATTGCTCTCTCAGCAACTTCACACTTGGAAAACGGACCTGTTCCTGGTTTTTAACGTGCTGATTTTGTGTTCTTCAAATTTAGTGCATTTGACTGTCAACTGAAACATATTTTTACGGAACTTTTATGTTTTTATATATAAAACCTAATTTTGTCCAAAACCATATAATTGTGGTTCCTCTCTTATTATTTGAATATTCTTTGTCTCCTCCCAGTGCTCTGGCTACAACTTCTGTTATATTCTAGACACTTTGTCACAGGGTTCTTACATACTTGGTATTCCTACAGCTTTTAATGATGTTTGTACATCTGGGTATTTGTTGTGTGTCCCTTTTCATCTCTCTCTATAGATAGATAGATGATAGATAGATGATAGATAGATAGATAGATAGATAGATAGATAGATAGACAGACAGATAGATGATAGATGATGGATGGATGGATGGATGGATATATAGATAGATGATAGACAGAGATAGATAAATAGATGATAGATAGATATAGATAGATGATAGAGATAGATAAATAGATAGATGATAGATAGATAAAGATAGATAGATAGATGATAGATAGATGATGGATAGATAGATAGATGATAGATATATAGATGATAGATGATGGATCGATAGATGATAGATAGAGATAGATAAATAGATGATAGCTATATAGATTATAGATAGATGATAGATACAGATATTTCAATTGCAGATTTTTCAATATCATTTCTTTTTTTAAAAAAATTCCAACCCTTTGTTTAATTTTTCTCATATTCCTAAGTCTAATTTTTTCTGCCTAAGCCTTTTCCTTCCCCAGTATAAGGGTCTTGATAGTCTCGTAGACAAGTGTGTCTCTGTATAATATCCTTCCTCCCCCAGGGATGGTACCAGTCGAGTCTTGGCAGGGACAGCCTCCTGCTTTGCAAAAGTGTATGTGGGTATGACCTCAGCATGGACGTCTATAGCCTGGGTGGCATCAGTCCAATGTGACCTTTGGTTTTTCTGCAAAGTCATATAGCAGTGTGGCAACTCCAGCTAAGCTTAGGGCTGGAGAAAGCTGCAACCTTCTCTACCAGGAACTACTCCAGAGTTGGTGGCGTTGTGCAGATTATCCTATGCAAGAGAGGGCTGCAACTTTCCCTCCAGAAAGAACTGCTGGGGTCTGTGGCATCTGTGAATATGTCCCTCTGTTACCTGATGGTCCTTTAATTTCCACATGAATTCCTTCTGGGTTCATGACTGATCTCTGGAGGTTATAATAAATTATACCTCTTCAGCTCTCTTGTTTACAGTCATTTTGTGTCTCTAAATATCTCTAAGCCTCTGCCACATTCTCCTGTATTCTAACACTACAGAAAAGCAAATGCTCCTTTTTGATATTTTCTATTTTTTTTCTTTTTGTGAAGGGAAATATGCTAGAAACCTAGACACAGTGATCTTGCTAATGCTACCCTTTCAAGATTTCTAATATTTAATTCATTTAAAAAGAATTACTTGAATTCAAGAGAAGGGAATCAGAAAATTAAAGTAATTCTCCATTATCTCCATGAGGCTGAATAGAACACCAGGTATATGGCAGGAATGAGAGGCAGGTGTCATGGACATGCACTGGACTACAGAATGCACTGGGGACCAAGAAATACTGGACTTCCCAGCTGTAACGGAGAAGCCTAACAGTCAGGGTTCAGCACTGTGCAAGAGTATAAGAGATTAGCCTTAGTGGGGCTGTTGGAAAAAGACAGGAGGGATGTGTCAGAGAGCCCTATGTTTCAGTTCTCCACATCACAAAAATAATAAGACAGGAAATACAGTCCATAATAGGGCAGAGCCGGAGGAGTCTCCTTCATTTCTTAGCTTAGCAGGAGTGCCTGAATGGAAGGCCATCTGGGCAGGTGTCCTGAGTTTGATGATAAAGCTGACAATAGAACAGAAAACTCATCAGTTAAAAATATCCTAGCCAAAATAGCCTTTACTCCTTAAGGTCTCAGTGGATAGACCACTGAGAGCAAGGATGTATCAAGATGGTCCTCACCTTCTAGAGAGTTTCCCAAAAAGTGGTCTACATGTTGGGATGCAGACCTGGTGTTTCAGGGGAAAATGAAAACTGTTTCCATAAAATATTGTTAGGAGTTGGTATTGCTAAAAATCTTTGACTTCTTACTTGACCCCCAGTTAACTAAGAGCAGAATAAAAATCACGTCTGCCTTTCTTCTATCTGCTTTAGGAATCTTGCTGCAGTTCTTACAATGTCCTGTTCAAGGTCTCCCCATGCACCTGAACATCTCTCAGCATTGTCCTCTGCTTGCAGTCACCTGGCAGTCAACGAACAACAGGATTCATTGCTAAGCATCCTTACGACAATGGACTAAAACTAACCACAACCCGGGAAGGACAGGTTATCCCCAGATGAGGGCAGTTATCCATAGTCAAGCATATACTTTATAGCAGGAGAAATCTTATGGGAAATAGATTGTTCCACCTCTTCAAGCTTAAGAATTTCTTCAACCCATACAGAAGTCAGAAAATGATCAGCACCAAACTTTGATAGAAATTGATTAATTGTGAATATCTTTGTCTGCAATCACAATGCCTTAAACCTAACACTCATACAACAGTCCCAAAGACAGACTTAGGATCACTCAGTCCCCTTTTCTGTGTCCCAGTGTGATTGCATTGGTTAAATCTATGCTCTCTAACATGTAGCATCGTCTCCTGCAGTTGGTGTTAGGATGGGTGGCCAGTCAACCTGTTGACTCTCAGAGCTTCAGCTTGAGATTTCCATTTAAAAGTTGCAGTAAAACCTGTCAGAAGAGAAGCAAGTCTAGGTGTGTGTGTGTGTGTGTGTGTGTGTGTGTGTGTGTGTGTGTGGATTTTTAGAATTTAGATTTTTTTCATCAAATCCCCAGTGAGAAGAGTGACTTTCTATTTTGAAACAAAGATCCACATTTCCCAAATGCATCTTCTCTTCTGTGGAGACTGATCAGCTTCCACATTGCAATAAATGCATGATGCTTATTACAACCCCAGGATGACGTGATGCATACTTTGTGAAGAGGAAAAGTCTTCTCTGGAACTTCATCAGCTGTATTATTTGCTTTTCTCCTTGTTGGAACAAAACACCTGAGAAGAACGAGTTAAGGAGTGAAAGGCTGATTTAGAATCACCTTGAGAATGCATTCACGGGGGTTAAGAGCACGAATTGTCTGCCGTGCTACATCCAGTTGAAGAAACAGAGAGGAACTCAGTTAGTCAGTGGACTTCCCCATTTCTTTTTTCATTCATGCCAGGACCCCACTCCAAGGAATGGTGCTCTCCACACTCAAAGAGGCTCTTCTAGCCCTCTTAAATTTCTCTGGGACACTTCACTGGCGTGCCCTGAGCTGTGTGTCCTTTCTGATTTCAAACCCCATCCATTAGTTATTGAATAATAATCATCAGTGCAGATTCATTCCAGCCGTGATTTCCATATTTCCTCTGGTGCTACTCAAAGTTATGCTGACATAGATATATGTAATATTTTGTGTGGACTGTGTATGTGGTAATCAAAGCTGTTAATATATTTTGTTAACATGGTCTTTAATATAATGTCATCACAATGATCTTGAGTATATTTCCCTTAATATATTCACCACTAACATTTCATTAATTACAACTTTCTGAAAAATTTTCTCTTCTGTGATAAGGTTTTAAGGTTTATATGTAATGATTCCTTTGTAAAAATGCGCTATCTCAAATCAGTATATTTGTGTCAACTTGTAACATTTTTTCTTTCATTTCATTCATTCTTTCTATAACCCCTCCTTCTTTCCTCTTTCCTTCCTCTTTCCTCCTTCCTTCCTCCCTCCTTCCTCCCTCCTTCCTTCCTTCCTCCTTCCTTCCTCCTCCCCCTCCTTCATTCCTTCCTCCTTCCTCCTTCTTCCTCCCTCCTTCCTTCCTCCTTCCTCCCTCCCTCCCTCTTTTCTCCTTTCTTCCTTCCCTCCTTCTTCCTTCCTTCCTTCCTTCCTTTCTTCCTCCCTCCCGCCTTCCTTCCTCCCTCCCTCCCTCTTTCCTTCCTTCCCTCTCTTCCCATTCCTCCTTTAATTCTTTCATTGGTTCTTTTTATTGTCATCCTTTGTCTTAAGCTTAAGCTACCACAATCATTATATTTATATAGTTTTTCATGTGAATGTGCTCCAGTTATGAAAGTAACTACTAAAAATAGTCTTCTGAATAGACTATGTGATCTTCTACATAAGTATAATCACTAGTTTCTATGTATTCTTTTGCTGCGTATTTAATATTTCCCTAAATTTTCTGTGTTAATTAATTCAATATGTATATGTCTTAATTTTTATTATTCTTTATCTCTTACTATCTTAATAGATCCACATTTTAATGAAGATTTTGGTAGACATTTTAGATATCAGCATGTGCATCACTGACTTTTTTCTCAAATATAATACTTGTAGCTTAGTTTGTCTAGTGTTATGTTTAATTTTATGTGTCAATTTGGCTAGATTATTTTGGCTTGGCTGCTTTTAAACCTGAGTCTAGATGTTGCTATGATAGTATTTGCGAAGATTGGATATAACTGTCCCGTTGCCTTGAAGAAGATTAGCTTCCATAAAATGCTCCTCCTCACTTAAACACTTTAAGAGGAATGACTGACGTTTTCTAAAAATAAAGCAATTCATTCTCAAGACTGCAGCTTAAAGAGCACGGCTCTCTGTCACTGACCAGAACTATGAGAATGTTCTCTAAATGTATTATTAACCCAGGAAAAGACAGATTTCAAAACTCAAAGTGTTCTCCCTATTATTTCTATTGCTTTTTTGCTGCATAATAAAGTGAAAAACATTGCAGGTAAAACCATTGTAACTCAGGGACAGTCTATATCAAGTAAAAATAAAGTAATAACAGAACCAAACAGAGTTGGATAGAGGTTAGCGACCTTGAAAATCTGTCAAAAGAAAATATCTACACAGAAATACAGATGAATAAATAGAGCTATGTAAAATATCATAAACATGTTGAGCATAATAAAAGCTGTAAATATATACAGAGTCAAGAAACAAGGATACAAAAACTATTAGAATCACTATAATCCATTGAGTGTAACTACAGTAGATTGTAACACAAATGGTGTGCCGTAGTTTTACATATTTAAGAAGAAAGAAAAATAACGCACAAGTCAAAATATTGGAGAATTATCCAAGGTTGCCATTGGACTTTTACAGGGAAATTGAGTTAGTGCTAAAATAAAAAGAATAATTAAACTGGATAAAGAGTCTAAATGCAAACATGGAAAAATGAATGGAAAAAAATAACTATAGTTGTGTAAATATCACTCCAAAATAGTTTAGCTAATGAGTTTTATAGTTCAGTAAGTCTTTAGATTGCAAATTCAGTGGGAAGGTGTCTGTCACAAGGTTGAGCCCCTTGTGAGGAACACAGTAACAGGTGTGGATGTGACACACTTGGACAACGAAAAAGAGGTTACAAAGTGTGGGGGCGGTTGTCATCCTCAGAACGATCACGAATCCTATGCAGAACGTTGTTACTGGGCTTTATTTTCATAAATGAGCTCAATATAAAAGCTAAAAACATGACAAGATGACCAGATTTGGAAATTAAACGTAAGATGCTTTACAACTTTCTTTCTGCTATTTTGAATTGACTATTTGTGAAAACAAATCGAATCACTTAGACCTTTAACCTCTCTTCAAATTTTGCTACTTTTAAATATTTTGAAAACATTCATTCAAAGGTGATTGAAGCATATCTTTAATTACCTCATTTCCTTATCTGGTCTTAATGAGTGTGAGTGGAAACTTAGTTCAGTTTTAGTGATTGACATCAATGATGAAATTAAAACCTAAGCAAAATACATTAGTTCTTTTTTTATTTATCCGGAAGAGTTCTGAATTTCCTATGAACATATACACATAAGCACATTTAACCACACATGCACATATACACAGTCAGCTACATAGAAACCTACATACATGAACATATACACATGCGTACATACACAAAATCTTCACACATGATTCAAATAGTGAAGTTTACATATGTTGAGATTTAATCAATAATGGCAAAGGGTTTTCACTTTTTCTAATGCTAAATCACTTAATAGCTGTTGTTTTATAACCAAAAAGCAATGACACTAGTTCCTCTGGTAGATGTTGGCAGATGATTCTTTTAAAATGGTAGATATTGACAAAATTCCAAAACTTTATTGGGGGATAATCTATTAAATAAGTGAAAAATATTTAAAGAGTAACAACGTATGAAACAGTTGTCCTTATATAAGGTCATGAAATCACTGCTTCTGTTTCACATTTTGTTGGACCTGTGATTTCTTCCTTTCATGTATGATATTTCTTTAAAACTTCACATCAACTGAGTAGAACATACTAAATGTGCATTAAAATTAGGGAAAATGATATTCCAAATTATTAACAGCAGTCATTTTTAGATTCATTAGTAAGACTGATAAAAATTCTAGAAAAAAAATTTCTAGAGGTAAGATTTGTACCCTAGAGCCTTTGCCTGACTTCAGTCAAAGTCTGGATTCTGTCTCCCACACTGAAAAACAATTCTGCATTCACTCACCGTGTTCTGACCTGTTTCTTTGCTACTCATGGGAAGATTTCAAATTTCAATTTGAAAATTAAAGTTTTATGCAAAATGATTCTTTGTAAAAAATCTGGCAATAGAACTTTATAATTGACATTTATTTTTAAATTATTTTATTTTTCTGCGTGAACTAATTGAAAGTTTTAGTGTTAACTAGACAGTCATTGTAATACATATTATTCAGAACCAGTATTATGAACACATTTCTAAGAGAAGAAGACAATAAATTCAAGTCTTTTGTCTTTTTGACATAAACTATGTGATTTCGGCATTTAAATGTGTCCTTGGTTCCGAATTAGGAACTCTTGCTGCTCTTGTGGACGGTAGTTCAGTTCCCAGCGCCCCTCACAGGTGGCTCACAACCAATTGCCTGTTACTGAAGCTCCAGGGAATCCAATAGTCTTCTGGCCCCTATGGGGATCCGCATCATATGCAGATTCCCCCACAGCACACATGCATGCAAATCAACAAAAAGTGAAAATATTTTTAAAATGTACTGTATTATCAAATAAATCTATATAAAGAGATTTTTTGATATACCAGGATGAGTGATTGCTTTTCATATTTTCTTCTGTTTGAGACAATATCTGTCGAAATACCCAGGCTGACCTTGTATCTGTGGCAAACTGCCTCTCAATCCTGGCAGCTGGAATTATACATTTGTGCCAATGTGCCTGGCTTAAATTGAATAATTTATTTTATAATATTCATTAGTTAATTTCTAGACCATTTTTACAAACATTTTAGGACTAAAGAGATGCCAAATTTTAATATATTTACAGTGAGTGTTCTCATCACCAGAACACTACTCAAAACTCTTGATCTTTCAACTTCTGTCAAAAAACTGGGAAACTGCATTGTCACTTCTTAAGAGATACCAAGGCATCGCAAACACTACGTGTCAAATCTGGAGCTATTTATAGTAACAGGAAAAAGTAGTGTGCTGAAAAACTAGAGGTAATAGGCTAAGTTTTTAAAATTTGTCCTGGGTCAATTCCCACTCCACTGTTTCCAGTCCTGTACCCCAAGTATGTCCTGTCCTCAACAGCAGGGTTTTATCTACTAGTTCTGGGAGATAACCAAGAGGTTTGATAATATCCTGTGTTATCTTGAGAGTCCCCTGGACCACCTCCACTTACTACCCTAAGAGAGGTCTCTTATTTCTGTCACTGCCATCCCTACTAAGCAGCTCCCAGGTATACATATGCATTAATGTTCAGACACTCTGTGCATTTTCCACAGGGTTTCGAGGGCATCATTTTTCCCTCTAGTTTTCTTAGCCCCGGAAGATTCACTCATCTACACTTTTTTTTTCTCCCATTAGGCTTCCCTTCTCCCTCCTTTCCAAGGCACAGATATGCAAACAGACAAGGAAGAGTATCAATCAATGGTCCGTCCCAGCCCTAAAGTCTAATAACCATAATGACCGGCATGGCAAACTACCTCTGTCGGTGCAGTAGTGGCACTCTTATGTGGGGGAAAATCAACAGCTATCTGATTGGACTTAAAGCCCCCTCAATGGGAGGGAACTCTTGGATGGCACTGTAAACTCAGTCAAATGCACATGGCAGGGGAGGACACAGATCCCAGAGAGAACCCTATTTCTTCCATATCTCAAGAAAAAAGAAATTTCTTAATATATGCAAATATCTATCCTTACATTTACAGCCAAGCATGCTGTACAGCACTCATCAAAGAAGCTACTTTTTGCATGAGATGGAGGCTGCCGCAGAGCTGCACATCTGGTCCGGCACAGAGAACATTCATCTGGGAGACGCCCAGTATTAGGTGACACATCTACAGTCAGATCTCTATACCTGAGGCTCATGTAACATAGGAGTAGAGAGAGGGCTACTCCATCCCTCAACTCCCAGCAGTGAGGCTTCCTTGTACATTAGAATGTGATTCACACAGATAGAAGGCCACAACTGGCCAAGTTTTGGAGAATAAGAGACTGAAAAATGTAGGATGGGGCTCCTATACGGAGCCTCACTCACCCACGGCTCAGGGACCACTGCAGAAGAGGAGGCAGAATGATTCTAAGAGTCAGGGCTGGCTGAACACCAGGAAGTGGAGGCTTCCAGGCCACTGGAAGCTTGCTCATGTTAACTGTGGCAATGGTGGCATCAAGTACAGAGCCCATGTCAATTCAATCAAACACAGACCTTAAGAGGAGGAGAGAAATAGGTGGAAGGCTGGCACTAGACTGAGAACTATATGAGACTGATTACTGCTGGGTGAGGGAGAGTATGACTTACATCCAACCACTGGATGGACTGACTAGACTCCAGTGGATGCATTTACACTGAAGGACATTTGAGTACAAACACCTGAAAGCATAGGACTTGGCATGTATGGCAGAATGCATAGGGTTCAGCGAGGGGATAGGGAGAGGTATGGATGGGGGGATCTGGGTTTGATTAGAAATGTGTGAAATTAAACAAGCTCACTAAAAACAGTTATCTATAGAAACTGTACAGGGAAATGCTCTGTTGAACATAGTTCCATGCAGTCCTGTTCTCACTCTTCTCCCTCTTGTCTCCACCACCTCCTGGAGACCTTTGCTCCCCCGAGTAATCTCAGTCTTGTTACAGTGTATACACATGATTTATGTGACTATATAAAATTCTGGAACCAGAGTTGACAGCAAACATAAAATAGTTGTCTTTCAGAAATGAGTTTAATCAGGTAACATGGTTATCAGCCTGTAGGTTCATTTTCCCAGAAGGGTGAGTTAAAAAAAAATGTTAAAGACCTGAATGATAGCATAGGTTCAGGAATATTTGTTAAATGCCTGAATGAGACACTGGGAAGGCCTTTAACACACTATTAAGGCTTTCTCATAGTTTTTAAGACATGATGTTGCTAAGCATCCCAGGCAAGCCTCACCTTGCAGTCCTCGGACGTCAGTCTGAAGGACTGGGATTATAGGCATGCACCAACATATTTGAATAGGTCTTCTCATTTATTTTTATACATTTTATTTTATTGCATAAATGTATTATTTACCCATTTATGTGTATAGGTATGTATGTGGACATGTGCAGAAGTCAGAAGCAAATTTTTAGGAGTCGGTTATCTCCTACACCATGTAGGTGCCAGGGATCTAACTCTGGTTGTTAGGCTCAGCAGAGCCATTTTACCAGCCCCTCTTTTCCTTTCTTTTTTAAATGAATTTTTTTGATTTTCATACAGTGTAGTTTCATGGTACGTAGGTCCCACACCCTCTCTGCATTTCCCTACCACTTCCAATCCATTTAATGCAGAATTTCGTGTGTGTGTGTGTGTGTGTGTGTGTGTGTGTAATATGGCCTATAGAATCTCATTCCATTTCTTAGTGCCGGAACTAGAATAGAAATTACTTTAGCTCAGGAAAATACGGAATATGAAAATGATGTCTGGGCCTCAAGAATGGGAGAAGGAGGAAGATAAAACCCCTAGTTTGAGACTTTTATGCCTTTTTGTCCAGCAGTAAGTTTCATCTACCTGTTATAACACAAATATCAAAGAAAGTTGGGATGCTAACTCTTCCCCCCATCAACCAACAATTTCGTTCTTTCCATACTTCTGGGCAGAGCCCAACACCCAATTCCATTTATACAAGGGGCACAGAGAGGCAATTAGATCGATTGAGAAAGTGTCGGGGGAAATCACCTAGTGGGACACCCTATGCACAAATAAAACCCCACCGGCCTACATTGCTGCTCTCTGTGGACCTCTTTTGTGCCTGGAGGCCGAATCTGTTCCTGGGACGCATCTGCCTTGTGCTGAGCTGTCTTTTATATCTTTCGCTAATGGAAAAGGTGAACTCAGTCTATAACAGGTTTTGAAAATATTTTAACATGCAACAACACCATATTTATGCGACCCGGCCAACCCCCAGCCACTTTGAAGAAAAATGTCAGGGAGGAGTAGGTGGAATCTGAGATGCAGCGAAGGTCTCTCACTGTTTGCTCCTGGTGCGGAGTGCTCTTCTGGGAGCCAAATGAACCTGTGTGAGCCTGTGCCACCCTGCTGGGATCAGGGTGCTCCGTCTATTAAGGATGGATGTTGCTTTTTCAGGTTTTGTCAGCAGGCATTGAAAAGAAAAAAAAGAACGAAAGAAAAATAAAAAAAGATAAAAGAAAAAGGAAATTCGACAGAGGTAACTCACAGGGGTGGAAACGCACACAGTTCTGTGCAGGTGGCTGGCATCCTCCTCTAAGGCTAGCAAAAAACGAAAGCGCTTCCTCTGACCACGTGGAGCAGCTTGGGGTGAAATCCACAGAGAGAAAACAACACGAATTGTCCACCTGCGGCGATAAACTGGTCTAGTTCTTCGACGTGAGGTTGCTTCTTCCTTCTGGTCAACTGAATGCTTTCCAGGTGGGGGTGAATCAGTGCAGGGGTTCTGTTTTAGAGTAATCAAGTGGGTGGCAGTAAACCACTTAGAAATGAATAATATCTAAGCCATTCCAGCAAGGGAAGCCTAGCCTGGGCAAAGGAAAACGCTGGGAGGGAAACTGTGTACCTTCAGACACACGAAGCATTTTTTCACTCTTCTGGGCCTTTAAAACGGATGAGAAGCTATTTTGAGAAAATGAAACAACTCTCCCCCCCATGGAGTGTGGCATTTTGAAAGGTTGACATTCACCCCAAGTGGATTGTAATGGGCTATATAATAAAGTACAACCTCCTGCCTACTTTTTATGCCCCTATACAAAGCAGTGTTTACTTTCCCAATCAGCAAAGTATGTGGTATTACTCACAGTTATCTCAATTAAAAAGACATGAACAGAGAGAGCAAGACGGCTCCGTAAGGAAAGGTGTTTGTGGCCAAGTCTGAAGACCTGACTTTGATCCTTGGAACTTAGACAGTAGAAGGAGAGAACAAACAAGTACAAGGTGTTTTCTTGCCTCTATACATGCTGTGGCAGGCACACACACACACACACACACACACACACACACACACACTAAATGTAGTAATAAATTTTTAAAAGCGTCAAGAATATGAACTGTGAAGTCAAAGGTGACATTTCTATCTAGGGTAATTTTTAGAAACTTGGTGTTATTTAGTTTGTGTAGCTTTTGGAAAAGCCATAACAAACATGATACCCTGTTCTTTTTAATATTTAAAAGGTAGGGGCGTCATTATTCATGCATTCAGTGAGCACTCTTGGTTCTGGATTTTGGCATTCCGTGTTTTGCATGCCTCTAATATAAAATCAAGTAAGAATGTCAGTAAATTTTAAAAAAGTATTATGAAACCTATCAACCACCTGACATTTAATTTAAATAAGACATGCCGTTCATTTTTAATACCATTTATGAATCTGTGAGGTGGAGAAAATCAACACACGTTTTAGAAAAACAAAATCGGCAGGAAGCTGAAGACCATCAGCAACACTTTGATTTTCTTCTGTAAAAACAGCAAAGGACGCTGTTGTGCTGGTCCCTCTTCTAAGTGCTCCTGCATCCCCTTCCTCTGCCTGGACTGTGTTGTTAGCAAATCATTTTAACTAAAAAGCCAAAGCCTTCAAGGCGACTGTGTGCTCGGACCCTCCAGAGCGCTTCTTCCCCTTTCTACCACCCTTCTCTTTGTGCCTTCAGTTACTTGGAAAGGCAAATAAATAGTTACGAAACAGACTCTACTGCTTTGGTTTTCCCTAGACTCACAGGAATCAAGGAAGGAAAACACCTCAGAGTACAGGGAAGGAGCACCTGCTGGAGAGAGTGGGGGCCTCTGAAGATAGAGGGAAAGCCAGGAGAGAAAGGGAAGACACATTCAGGCCTGAAGGGGATGTGGAGTAGCATCCATAAGAACAGAATCTTTATCTTAAATGATGATGAGGCTGATTTCAATGACTGATGAAACAGATTCAAGAAGAACATAGGGAACTTTGCTATTAATATTAGAATGAAATCATGCTAAAGAAAGTTTGAAGTTCCCCAGGGAGTCAATTGGTCAGTTACATCAGTTACATATGCCCATCATTCACAGCATAGTACAGTGCAATGGCAACCTTACACAAAGTTGATTCTAATCCCAATCCCATGTGTGCTTCACGGCTAGTGTCAGGGCTCCATTCTGTCACTGAGGTTTTCTGCTAGAATGACTCAGAAATCATTTAGCTGAAATATCCAGCAACATGTCTGGCTTCCCCATACTAAATTCCAGAAATGCCCTATGATCATGAAAATAATGTCTGCCCTTATGGCCAAATGTACTCTGAAGTAAAATAGCTGCCCATTGAGAATCACCACTTAAAGCTCATAAACCATTGAACCACTTCTGAACTAATGAATTACTCTATTTCCTAAACAGGCAGAATGTTTTGCTACCTGAAGCCTTCCCTGTTCAGGTTCCTATCCATTCACGAATTCTCTAGTTCACTACTTATCCCTTCATGCAAACTGAACATAACTCACAGTGAAACTTGGTGTTCCAAAACATTGACACTTATCTTATACACACTTTAAACACATTAAGTTCATATCAATCTTATATTCCAAAATAATCATTTCTATAAGCATACATTTCCCCACAGCCTTGCATAGATTTTAAAGCTTAGAATTTGTCTAGTCCTATAACTTCCAATCACATTTTCAATTACAAAATGTTATAACTAGTGACATCCATAGAAAGAACAGCAAATACTCAGGTGTACTAAGTAACTCTTTTAAGAATCCTATAATTTCATGCTCAGATTTGCTCAGTTGAACCTTACTGCAATGTTGCAAGCTACAGACCCTTCCTGTTACTGTTTTAAGGATGAAGGAGCTGAGGCCCAAGAGTCTTTGTGATTTGTCCAAAGTTACACAGGTTGAACAATAATTGGCTTCAATTCATCCAATCTGACACCACATTGGATCTACATTTTTAAATACTGTTCAATGTCAACTTCCCAAATGAACAAATGGATATTTATGAGATTAATGTTGCCAGTCCATTGATTTCCATAATGGGAAGATGATTTTCTCTTGCCTTTCATGGTAAATGGGGCCCAGTGTCCCCTACAGAGTTCCAGCCTAACATCAGAAAGCTGAGCTAATAGAAGAAAGTCCAGTTATGGTGATCTCGCCAATGAAATCCACAGTTAGGCATCTGACAGAGTATAGGTTGAGGGTCAGTTATTATCAAAGATGGTAAAGAAACAACTATTTGGCACTCAAGATGGAAGAAGATTGGAAAAATTACCTGCATTGGCAAGAAAGTCTACTTTCACTGCAAAAAGCAAAGCAAATAGTTTTATTCCTTTAATTGAAATCAATTTTCAAGCAAGTATTCATGGACTCAGTATGAGACAGAATTATTGCCTTAGTAGGTCTACACAAATTTGCCACATTTTGTTGTTATAATAAAATGTAATGGAATTTATTCCTATCTAAATTACTCATTTTCATTAGGCTTAAAGCTTAGCACTTGTAATGAATAAGTCAAATGTGACAGTACTAGATATATTTTCAAGAAAGAGAAATAAAATAACATTTTATAGGTGCATTTAGAAATTCATTAAGATTCTTATATTCTTCAATGATCACCTCTGCAGATAATTTCACAAAGAATCACAAAGCTCTCAGGACATATTCATATCTGTGTAAGTAGAACCTTGAAATTCTCAGTGGTTCTCACACATTCATAAGTGCTTGGGACTATCAAACCATGATCATCCCTCTGGTACCTTTGTTTGCCAATAATGTGATGCGTGAGAATCAATGGAATCATGTTAAAATGTGAGTGCGTTTAGAAGGTGCTGGCAGATGAAGAAAAATATCAAAATTAAGTTTTTACTGTGTCCATTTGAAAAGAAGTACTATTCTTTTTTTCCCCGCTAAAGTTGACAAGGCAACGCAAGAATGTAAACATGTTTCCAGATTCATATACATCCAGATTCCTGCTAATGGGTAAAAGCTGCAGATGTTGCTATTGCTGTTTTAACAGTATCCTAATATATCATCAGTTAATGAAATGTAAGTATAAGTACGTTAATTGAAAACAACTGAAGAACACTGTATTTATTGTTTATGCTGACTTTTGGAATAGATAACTCCTTCTCTCTTAAATCAGTAAGTTAACTCTGTAGTTATTCTTAGCCATGTGCTAGTCCAAGGTGTGATGCATGTTAAACAATCTTCCACCTTGTCAACAAAGGATCATTGCACATGTGGTCATCCATCCTCTAAATCTTCAGGTTTCTCTATGGTTAGTTAATGGCTGGCATAAAAGTGAATATCACCCTCTCTTTACAATGTGATGTACACATTCTGCAATTCAGCTTTCAATCACACAGGAACACCAACCTGTAAGAAGAGAGAAATAAATAGTTTAGTGCAATCTTTAGAAGAGCAAGCTTGGCATACACATCATCATCCACAAGTATTTGAGACATAGGTTTCATGTTTAATAGATACTTAACTTTGACAACTGTGTTATATATACAAATTTATGGTCTGCATACCTTCAAAACCAAATAAAACTGCCTCCACGTTTATTTCATGTGTGGGGGAAATGGGTAGGCATATACATCTGTGCAGGTGTTTATGACTGCACACGCATGGCAGCCACTGATGTTGAGCACTCCTTTCTATCAGTCTTTGCATCATTCCCCTTGAACCGCCCCCCATTTCTGCAATCCTAAAATGGAGCATTAAAGGCATGTACATTCACTTCTTGTCGCTTTATACAGGGGTGATTGGACCCAAACTTATGTCCTCCTTTCCCACCAAATGTTCGAACCCACTGAGCTACCTGCCCAGCTCTTTACTTTTCATTTTGACAACCAGCTTGTTCTGTTTTGATACTTATGTCACCATTTTTTCTACATGTCCTTCCTGCTGTGTGTCTTACTCTGTGCTGAACTTTGCTCCCTCTTCCTGTCTCTGTCTTCCCTTTTCTGTTTTTCTTTGTATTGGTTCTTAAAATTATTATGCAGTGTATCAAGTGATCTCTCATCTCACTTTTTCTATGTAAAATAAAACATTAGAAGGTGTCCATTTCTAAGCATGCGAAGGCCAAACATACAAGCTAGGCATCAAGAATGAATAGAGCATAGTATTCCCGATCCCCTGGGGACCAGATCTTCTGACCGCTCTGGGTGTCAGTGCATTCTGCTTCTATAGAGCTGCTGCACAAACCTGTCAGTGCATATGGTTTTGTATCTTAGTTTATTTAGCACTGGAGAAAAATTCTCCATCTTAATAAAAAGAATTCTCTCTTGGTAAGTAACCCAAACTATCGCTGAAATCTTCTAAAGAAAGGTTAGTTTGGAAGTAGTCACTGAGATATTTAAGTATGTGGGACAGTTGACAGAAGCGGTCAAGAGGAAGGGGAAATAAAGATGGGGGTGTGGGAAGCAGTGTTTTCAGAAGCAAGGCCTGGCGAGATGAAATAATGCACGCACTTCTACAGAAATTCACAGAATTTCTCAGCACAGTCCTCCCTGGACTCACTGGAGTCCAAGCACAGTTATCCAGATCTCACTGGAACCTTTACGCCCAGGCTAATCAAGGCTTTATTCCTCCCTCTTCATCCTATCCTCTTCCCTATCATGACATTAATAACTGTATTTTCTCCTTCTAAAGTATCATTTTAAGCTTCCCAAATCCTATGTATTATAGGATATTTTAATGACTTTAAATGTTACATTTTATCATGCTAAGCATTATTATCAAAGACTGCATTCTCTCTTTGACCACAATATTCCTTCAAAATATGTCCTGATTGGGTGAACTTTCAAGTATTATTAATAATAATCAAAGTAAAAGTGTTTTGCACCACATTTTAGAACACACATACAATTTATTTACATTAATTTAATGTATCTGTGAGGACTTGATTTATTACATTTCTATAGAAGCATGTTTATATGTGCATATATATACACATATGTATAAAGTTGAAGCAAAATTATCAGAGTTGCTTATTTTTCTGTGTCTAATGCAGTCTCATATTTATTATATTTCATCTTTCAAAGCTGATCACAAAATACTGAATTTACTTCACAATCCTATACTCTTGATCATCTTACCGTATGAACTATGTGAACTATGTGGACTTGCTGGCTAGGACCACCTACTGCCTCAGTGGCTACTGGCAAAACATGGAGATCTAGAATCACCTTGTCCATTCTCTTGGGTATCAGAGGACAAATGTGAAATGAGTGCCCCTAGGAAAAGACAGAGCATCCCATCATCAGGGATTTGGTTTACATTCTATCCTCAAGGGCTTAGTAATCAGTCAGATAATTCTAGAACCAAAAGTTCTGTGAACCCAAGTTTACTTGTCTATAAAATACTGTTAGATCTATGCTTTGTGAAGATACCTGTCAGAAAATCCCAAATACGCTGAAGGACATAGAAACAAAAAGAACAGTCCTCATAACACAATGTCTGCGCCACACAATTTCTAGTAAAGATTAGTTGGTTTTACTTTTCTCACTAGCTTTCGGGTCAATATTTAGGGTAAGTTATTTAATCCAGGACTTGAGAAATCAAAAGTTTTCAGTAGAGAGCCATTCAGTGAGCAACTAGCATCTTGGGAAGCAGGATTGGCTGAGCAGGTAACAAGTCACACTATTTGAAAATTTGAAAACCCATTGCCAGTTTTTGCTCTTATTTTCAGATCATGGATTTCCCGTCTGCACCCAAAACAATAGATTAGATGGTGACAGTGTAGTGATGATAGACACATGCACACAGGACTTTGGATTTGAGTGATTTCAGTTAAGTCTCATAGGAACCTTAAGATATGGGGGTGGATGTCATCATCTCTGTTGCACTGGGTGGTTGGAGCAAGCTAATCTCTGCTCCTAGTTGTTTAATATTTCTCTCAGTTAACATATAAAGTAATGGGCCCCATTACAGCCCATTATGACATGCCAATATGTCAACATAGCTGCCTTTACTTATCCCTTCCTCCACAGCTCCCCTGTGCCCCTTTCATATTTCGAATTAACATGTTCTTATCCCTGGCCACGGTTCTCTTCTTTCTGCTTTCTTAGAACATATACTCTATTATCATTTCTCTTCTGTCCTCCCTTAAGAGCCCTTCAGGATCCCGTTTAATTTCATTTCCTGTGCGTGCACACACACACACACACACACACACACAGAGAGAGAGAGAGAGAGAGAGAGAGAGAGAGAGAGAGAATACATATATACCCACACATATATAATTTTATATTATGTTCTAAATTTAACATAAAACGTAATATTTGTCCTGCATCAGGATCATTTTCTTAACATACTGATTTCTGGTTCCATTCATTTTTCTAGGAAACACATGACGTCATTTTTTATGATTGCATTGAATTCTGTTGTGTATGATGGATATCTAGGCTGGCTTCATTTCCTGGCTATGATGCATCGTTTGGCTAGAAACAAGAATATTCAGGTACCTCTATGATAATGTGGGCTCAGTGTCTTTCGGGGATGTGGTTGGGTCACATGGTAGTCTATTTTTAATTGTGAGAGAAACCATCACAGCGATCTCATAGTGTCTAGAACACCTTACGTTCCCACTGGCCATGCACCAGCATTCCAGTGTTTCCACACTTCACCAGCACTTTTGACATCTGTTTTCTTGACAAAAGCCATTTTGATTGGGATGAGGTAGAATCTCAAAGCATTTTGTTTAATATTTCTCTTTTCCTAGTGAGACTGAACACTTGTTATCAAGTATTAATTGCCCATTTATATATTTTTATTTTGAGAACTGTCTTTTCAGTGTGTCAGCCCATTTATTGATTGAATTATTTGAGGTCTGGGTTATTATTTTCAGCACTTTATACATCCTAGTTATTGATCCCCAGATCTGTGCTTAGATAGAAAATATTTTCCCATTCAGTAGACTGTCTCTTTGCTCTGGTGTTTGTTTCCTTTGCTGAACAGAAGCTATTTCATTTCATTTAATCCCATTTCTAAATATTGAAGGATAAATCCTGCATCATGAAATCTGTATCTGAAAATCCATTTCTATGTAAACACAAGGAATGTTTTTCACTAGCAGTTTCAAATGTTAGCATTTTACATGACAGTATTTGATCCATTTTTATTTGATTTTTGTACAGAGTGAGAGATGTGGACCTAGTATCATTTTTCTACATGTGGAAATTCAGTTTTTCACCACTCTTTGATAAAGAGGTTTTCAGTTCTCCAGTGTTCATTTTGAAATTATAATCTAAACCAAAGTCTATTTTTTTTTATCATTTGAAGATTGGTTTAATTTATTTAATATGATGAACTCCAGTTGCATCCATTCTCCTGAAAGCAACGTGACTCTGCTGATGGATAACTGCATTGATTCTACAACTTAGCTACTGTGAACAGTGCTACAATAAGCACTGGTACACAAGTGTCTCTGTACTATGTTAATTTGGCATCCTTTGGATAAATGCCCAGGTGTCACTGGGTCATATGCGCAGTCTATTTTTAGTTTTCTCAGCAACCTTTATTTGATATCCCCAGTGTCTAGACTAGTTTGCATTACCATAAGCACTGTATAAGGATTCCCTTTTCCCCACATCCTCACCAACATTTATTGTTTATTTTTCAATGACTGCCATTCTGACTGGGATAAAATGGACTCTCGATGTAGTTTTCATTTCTCTGATGGTCAGTAGCATTATATTTGTTCCTTATTTTCAGAACTCTCTCCCTGTATAATTCCTTTGTCCAGTTTTGGATTGGGTTGTTTGTTCTGTTGTTGTTTAGGTTTTTTTTAATAACTACATGATTAGAAGAAGCATTTCATTACAGCTTTAACATATTCAGTAACACACTCCAGAGCAAGAGTACATTTCTTTCACAAGTGGCTGCAAGTTTCTAGGTTCACAGTTGAATTAATACACTTATACAATATTGAGCTCAGTGTAAGCCCTGTAAGACATAAAATTGAATGATTTTTTAACCTTTAAAAAAGATCTCCATTTCATTTTAGAATATACTGTTCATTGAAGAAAGACTCATTGTTTTTGCTGCTAACACTTAAATGTTGGTGCATGCATTTCTAATCTGTATGTATCTGATTATTAGTAATAATCGGTTGCACATGGATCCTTGGCACCTGTGTATGTCTATGAAGTCATCGGTTAGATTTCAATGGTAATGTTTATCACCTCTACTAATTAACATGATGAATATTTCCTAGCTTCCTCCTTAAATATAATACATTTTTAATGTGTGTGTGTGTGTACATCACACAGAACATCCAAAACCATCTTATTCAACTATGCACCCACTTCCCAGATGGCACCCTCCCATAGCTTCCCTCCCCCCCACTAGAGCCCTTATAGTCTGATAACCCTGCTACTGGCTGCTGTGTTGTTGGCACCCCCAGCCATTCCCCACTACTTGTCCATCTGGTGAATCTAGTCAGCCTATCTAGAGATCTTTGTTTTAGGAGGGTCAGCTGTTCCTCAACTAGCAGCAATCAGTTGTCAATATTCCTTTAGATAAGATTGGGGTCTGCTGTTCGTTTTCCCAGTTCTATGCTGGGTTACTATCTGGGAGTCCCTTCATCACCCTGGCCAACAATTCAAAAAAAAAGCTATCTCCTATCTGGCATTGTTGCTTGTTATGTAGCCTTTAGCTATAAATATGGACTCTTAAAAAATTATATTGGCCCCTTTAATCTTTGGTTATACTTTCCTTTTGGGTGTTTAAGGCCATACAGTTGGCCCAGATAAACCAATTTTTTTCACTCTTAAGGTTCTTTGAGGATCTGTTCCTCAGTGGTCACATGGGCTTTGGAGGAGCCCCTGGCTCCTTTCTTTTACCAGTTCTGCCTATGTGAAGGTAAGTCAAAGGTCCTGCTTGACCATGGCTGGCTTCGCTTGGAAGCATGGAGACTCTCCTCTTTGTAGACTGGACACTGGTTCAAGTCCATCTGGTGGGGTATCCTTGGCCTCCTTGACCAAGAGGACAGGTGACCCACCACAATTACAGGACATTTTGAGAGATGCTCATACTCCCCTAGAACTAGTCGACCTAGGAGGGGAAGTAGCAAAAACTGTCCTTTATGTCCCTGTGACCAAATTATTATAGGCCTAAAGTATGTGTGTTAAAAATCCAAGAAGGTTAATTCCACTAGTCTGGTACTTTTAATTACTGTGTGTCATGTAGATAAATCTTGGGAAAAGACCAATTATTCTCAGATTAAACCTTACCTATACATATATTCCTTGATCTGTTATGTATAATTTGTCAGTAGGTTGTTAGAGCAATATGGTTCCCTCTGGTTTTTAAAACTAGCTAGGCATTATTTATCTCTCATTTAGAAGTTTATCCCTATCTTCCTTCAGTATTTTATTTCTTTTTTTGTGTGTTCTTTAAATTCACTGAATTATTTCATCATGTTTATAATTGTTCTTTTGAGTTCCATGTCCTGCATTATCTCTAGGGGGTTCTCATTGTACTCGTCTAGAGGACTATTGGTATTTGTTGGGGATATGTTATTTTGGTTTTTCATGTTATTTTTTTCTCTGTGATTTTGACATGTGAATTTCTTTTGTAGTTTCTGATTCTTGTGTGAGACTCAAGCCTTCAAGTTTCAGTCTGCTTCTTTTTGTGAACTTTATGTGTTTTTGTGGTTTACTTTTTGGGTATTAAAAGCTGGTTCCTCTAAGCTTCCAGTTATCTCTTGATTTTATGTCGGAGTAGCCAGATTGCTTTTGTCTTCAGGAGTTCCCACAGAGGCCCAAGTCAGATGAGGATCTGATGCTCTCAGGCTTTCTTCTAAGGTCTGGAACCCTCCAGGAAATATTTTGATCTCAGGAATTTGGGTGTTGGGCTGGCCTGGAAGCTGGGCCCAGGAAAGATTCTGGTCTAGGGCAGCTGCTGGCCATGCTACCCAGAGATGCAAAGGGAAATGGGGGTGGGAGGCGGCCCCACAAGCTCCTGGGGACTGCAAGGAGGAACTGGGTTGGTCTGGATGCAAAGGTTCAGGAAGCAGAAAGGTCAGCCAGGTGTCCAGGAAAGAGGCTGGTGGGTTGTGCAGACCCAGGGAAGCAGATGGAGGTGAGGGCAGGACCAGGTCCAGAGTGCCCCTGAGGAGCAGAGGAGGAACTGAGTTGGTGTGGATGCACAGTGGTGGTTCCCCAGGTGCCTGGGGCCCCAAGACAAGGAATTGGACAGGACCCAGGCTAGAAGGAGAGACTGGCGGGGGAGATAGGAAGGTGAATGAGGCTTGGGGAGTCAAGGTTCAGAGTGCACAATGGACTTACTCCCAAGAGAGGCCTGCGGGTGGGAGAGAGGCCTGCAGGTGGGAGAGAGCGAGGCCTGCGGGTCGTGCAGGCCCAGGGAAGCAGAGCCAAAGTCTGTCTTTTACCCTTTTAGTCTTGGGATGTACTTGGACCACCGTCATGGCCCCACTTGGCATCTTTCCTGTTCTTAGCAGACAAATGGTCATCAATCACTTCTAAAGTGTGGCTAGCATTCTAACATCACCTAAGAATTTTTGAAATACATCTCATAATTAATCATATTTTTCTAGTGCTGTAGGTGTAATAGAGGATTGATGGCTGTTTAAACCTAGAATAAAGGAGCTGTAGAGATGGCTCAGAGCTTAAGAGCACTGCTGCTCTTGTAAAGGAATTGGGCTCAGTTCCCAGCAGCCACATGGAGGCTAACAACTGTCCTTAACTCCATTTCCAGGAGATTTAGCACCCTCTGCTGGCCTCCACAGGCACTGCACATACATGGTGCACTTAAATACATGTAGGTAAAATATTCATATACATAGAACAAAAATTAATTAAACATTTTTAAAGAAAAACAAATCTGAAGTAAAATGAAGACATCAGCTCTCCTTGGCCACATTTCACATACTCCATGTGCATGTGTAGCTATTGTGTGAAACACCATCATAAAGGACTTTTAGGAATGTTCTACAGAGCAGTTTGATTCATAAATATTCAACAACCTTCTTGTCTCACTAAGTCAATGTAATGTGATTTGTTTCTAATTTTTATTCCAAGTTTTCTCAGTTAATATTTATAAAACTTAGTTTCCTGAAACTGGAAAAAATCTCAACTATTCTTGTAAATCTATATTTATGACTATAACCTATATTGTATTGTTAGACATACTTTAATCCTCAAAAGAAAATTCCCTATTTAAATAGAGAAACTTAATTCCAATTGCCCTGTAATGGCCCCGTACCAAGGTCATCAAAAGTAATTAATGCAGATGAAAATATTAGCTGTGCATGAACATTCTTGGTAAATATGAGCACCGTGCGTCTTTCCCTCATCAAACTAGCTCTGAATGACAAGGATCAACATTGTGACAGGCACAGGGGATGTTGAAATATAGCCCCAGGTTATTCCAGACTGTATAGCTGCTTTTAGAACACTCACACCATGGATTTCATTGCCTTTGTTCTCCACAGCACCCACAGCACCATTTGATTCAAAAGAAGAAACTTGTGCTGAGGAGGTGACTAAGTGGGCAAGAGTCTGCCACCCATGCATGAGGACCTGAGTTCAAATTCCCAGAATCCACATTAAAAAAAGAAACTGGTATATAGTGTGAGCATGTGGAAACACAGTGTGAGCATGTGGAATCCCAGTGTTCCCACATGAAGACAGGATATAAAGGAAAGGTAGTTCCCTGAAGCTTGCAGACGTTAGCCTGGCATACACAGCAGGAAAACAGCAAGTGTTGCCATCTAAAACAGTAGAATGTGTACATGAGTTTATCCTCTGATCTCTACGTACATGCCATGACACACAGGTCCACATTCACATGTGGATGCACATGCATGTGCACATGAACACGCACACAAACACATTCAAATACCCCAAAGAAAAACCTCAAGCACATTTTTGAATAAATGAATGAGTAGATGTTTTTAAGAGATGTTTTATACATTTATACATACATGAGCATTTCTTGGACATGACATATATGGAAAACTAAACCAAATAGATCTGCCCAAAAACAAATCCCATTCTGTTTGACCAATTTCTCATAACACAGTTTAATGAGATTTTATTTGAGGTAAAATATTCTCACTTAAAAACTTCAGCAACTCTCAGATGTGTCATTGATATTCTCCTAGTCTTTATAGGTGTATATGTAAGCTAAACTCTGAATTGACAGAGCAGGGCTAAAATCGCATATGAATTCCTCTGTGTTTCTTTCCATCACATTTCATGTACCGGATTCCATAGAAGCACTGTTGGATCTATGCCAAGGTGAGCCCCAGATGTTCAAGAATGCTCAGTTTTCTCTGAAAAATTAAAAGAGAACCCCCTTAGTCTGGCAGTGGAAACAGTTGGCATGAAGCCTCTTGGAGAGCAATGAGAAAAACAAGAGTGATTCTGCAACACTGAGATTCCACTTCATTATTCAGCCCCACTCCTGTGGAGGCTTTACAAACATTAACTCATGTTCAAAAATACTCCTGGGAGGTAGTTTGCCATTGATGCCTTTTCCTCACTATGGAAACTGGAGCAAAAGGGAAGTTGAAATTACGTAGGTAAATTCATCTAAAAGATATCAGCCACGAAACACCAAAAATCATCTTTAAAATTATTTTTTATGGATTGAATGTCTATAGTGATTTTTTTGAAAATTTCGTACAATAACATGATTATAATTAGATCCCCTCCCCTATCTACACCCCTCTAATAGTACCCTCCTTGCTTATAAAGTCAAGTTTGGGTACACATATGACCTTCAGTGTACATCCATCCATAAGAGCTTAGTTAACCTAGCTAGCACCACACCCTTAAAAAATACATTGAAAAAAATCAAGTCCAAACAAAACAAAACTCTCCCTCCCCTGGAAATTATCACTGCCAACTCTTCCTCAGCTAAGTTTGGAACTTCTTATCCACTTCCAAACTTCTATGCTAGGATTTTGTGTGGTTTGAGCTTGCATGGTTCTTGTGCATGTTGTTACCATTGCAACAAATTCATACGAGCAACTTCGCAGCTTTCTGGAAAAATGTTTCCTGTGGTCATCAAGCACCTCTGGCTCTTGCAATCTTTCTTCTCCTTATTCTGCAATGACCCCTGAGCCTTAGCTGGCAGAGGTTTGGTAGAGGTGTCCTACTCAGGAATAAGTTCTCTGAAGTCTCTTGCTCTCTGCACTTTGGCCAGGTGTGGATTTGTGAGTTAGCTACCATCTGTTGAATGAGGAAGTTTCCCTGGTGAGAGTTAAGAGGTGAATTAATATTCTTTCTGCTCCCTATTTCAGTATGCTCTCTGAGCCTTAGGTACAGAGGTTGCATTATAAATATGTCACTTAGGGCTGAGCAACTCATAGACAATTATTTTCTGTATTTGAGCAGCTGTGGAACTTTGTAAGAGTCTCTATCTGCTGCAAAAGGAAGCTTCTTTGATGAATGGTGAGAGGGATAATTGTCTGCAAATATAAGGGATTTAGAATATAGTAAAAAATTACATTGGTCTAGGAATATGAAAAAATATGCTGTTTTCATCTAGGAACTATGACCTTCCCAACCATATGTATTCGGCTGTGTTTACAGTACCATGCATGTGTTCCTTTCCATTGGTGTGCCTTAAGTCTAATTAGACAGCTGTAGATTACCCCCGTACCAAGACAAAAGTGCCTCTACCGCATGAGTGGATGTTATTGCTGGGCTAGTCGTTGTTGTGGTTCATAGACTTTTCAGCTGGATGGACTGACTGTGTATTTTTCAGTATGTTTTTAACCTAATACGTTTCACATCACCTAAACATTATCGCTCTTCTCGTCCCCTTGTGTCTCACTCTGTATTCCATCTACAGTTGAAGTGGAACACATCTTCCCTCCTCCCTGCCCCACAACAGTAGTCTCCTACTACCCCCTCTTCTTGGGCTCCTCCTTCTTCTTTACCCCCGTGGGTTCTTTCCATAGTCCTGATTCCTGAGGCTACGTTAGGATATATACTCATGTCTAAGAATATGGAGCTGAGGTCCACAAATGACAGAGAACATAGGTCGCTTGGCTTTCTGAGTGTTACGTCACTTGGCATAATAGTTTATAGGTCCATCATTTATCTTCAGATTTCACGATTTCATTTTTGTTGTAACTGAGAACTCCACTGGACAAATGCTCCATATTTTCGTATCTATTCATTGGTTGAGGGACAGGCATGTTGTTTGTTTCATAGCCATTGTGAAAAGAGCAGCAACAGTTATGGCCCAGCAAGTATCTCTGTAATAGAATGTTGGTTGTGTGCAAGAAGTGCTATAATTGGATCATATGGTAGATTTAGTTTTAATTTTTAAGTGTTTTTCACACTGATTTCTACAGTGTTTGCAACAATTTGCAATCCAGTGTTTGCAACAATTTGCAGTCCCACCAGCCGTCATTAAACTATATGAAATATGCAGAATAAAACACGGAGTGACCAAATCACCAATTTTGTCTTTATACAGCTCTTCTAATTTGACATATTCAACTATACCTCTGTGGAAAACACACACACACACACACACACACACACACACAGAGATACACACAGATAAAAGCTCACCCTATTACTCTCCCTTCTGTTTACTCCATTTCAACCACAGGAGGCCTCACTACTGTTCAGACGCTCATG
>NW_008360332.1:1714044-1720370 GCF_000622305.1 Nannospalax galili
GATACGTGTTCCTTTGCTAGTGTGCCTATGTTCCTGTATTGTGAACATGTGTGCTTCCTTGTGTGCCTATGTAGGTGTGCATGAGTATGCACATATGTACATCTGTGTGTATGCCTGTTTAGGTGTGCCTGTGTGTGCACCTGTGTCTGTACATGTGTACATGCATGTGTGTGTGTATGTGTGTTTGTGCATGCACAAATGTGTACACACACGCCTGTATATTATGTTTGCGATTCCTCTTTCTTTGGACAAAGCACATGCTGTAACTTAGGAATTTTAATTTGGTAGAATACCTTGTGGAATTTTTGGCATTGTGAAAACAAAACAAATCAAAAGCCTACAAATGTTGTGTAGGTTCCTGTTTACTACACTTAGCTGTCCTAGTTCTCCAAGTCACTGCGCTCAATTTCCTTGTGTTACAAAATAGTATTAAAACATGCTTGTAATAAAGGAATAATTACCTAAACTTGGCTGTCCTATGATACAGTCAATTTTTCATTTTTGTTGGGTATTTAGGTGGTTTGAATGTTACTTCAATTAATGCTTCTAAGTACAAATATGTCTTGCAATTGAGTAAATCCCTAGGTTTGATCTAGGGGAAGAACATCACTGACGTTCTCGTTATATTTCTAACTTTCTTTCCTAAAAGTGCAGTGTCAATTTTCCCTCCTACCTGCATCTTAGAGTCTAATTTAAAGAAGTTTCTTCAAACTGAGTATAAATATTTCTTCATATAAATATTTCACAAATGTAAACGTTTAAAAATCAATTGACTAATATTTTAACGGATCTTTTATAGCTCCTTTATTTCACCTTTAGAGAAACAGAGAATCCAGAATAAAGCAAGTACTAAAAACTGTCATGGACCTTACAGATGCCTGAATCAACATCGGGCAACACACACACAGGAGGGACTCTGAAGGCCGCATCATCTAGTTACATTGACAGCATCTTCATCCATACTTTTATGAACCTGCTCTGAATTTCACACAGTGGAATCATCCATGATGTGTTTCTCAGAACACATACTGACCTTTAAGTGATACGGGAATATATTCACATCGAAAAAGATGCATATTAACAATGGAGTGCACTAGATAATAATGAAGGAATAATTCTAAAATAATTTAAAAATAACATTTATTCTCATATAAATTTTCATATTCTCACTGAAACCGGTGTGGTTTATTTTGACATCTAGAATCTATTTTGAAATGTAGAATGAACATTCAGTTTTTATGTTTAACTGGAAGTCTTTCAATATGTCCATCCTGTGTATGTGTTGCCCGATGTTGATTCAGGCATCTGTAAGGTCCATGACAGTTATTAGTACTTGCTTTATTCTTCCAAGCAAAGTCAGCCACTGTCGAGCAGGACCTTTGACTTATCTTCACATAGATGGAACTGGTAAAAGAAAGGAGCCAGGGCTCCTCATAAGCCCATGTGACTGCTGAGGAACAGATCCTCAAACAACCTTAAGAGTAAAAATAAATTGGCTTATTTGGGCCAACTATATGAAATACCCAATATTAAAGTGATCAATATATTTAAGAGTCTATGTGTAAGGCTACATAACAAGAAACAATGCCAGACAGGAGATAATTTCCTTTGAGTTGCTGAGCAGAGTGGTCCAAGAGACTCCCAAAATTACTCAGGCTATTGCCACAGCCCTTGATTGCCTCCCAGAGGAATATTGACAACTGATTGCTACTAGATGAGGAAGAGCTGATCTTCCTAAAACAAGGGACTCTAGATAGGCTGACTGGATTCAGTGGATTGGACTTGACTGGGGAACGGCTAGGGGCACTGATAACACAGTGGACACTAACAGGGATGACAGAGTATATGGACTCCAGCAGGGGAGGGGGAGAGGCTGTAGGAGGATGCCATTTGGGATGATGTGGGTATAAAGATGAATAAGAATTTTTGAATGTTCTGTATGTATGAAATACACAAAAAATCAATAAAAAAACACTCTCCTGTCTCAAAAAAATATTTTATTATTTTATGTGTATTGCCTGCATGTATGTTAAGTGCACCTTTGTCATGAAATGCCTGCTGAGGTCAGAAGAAGACATAGTTGGAAGTATAACTGTAGTTACAGATGGTTGTTAGTCACCATGTTTGTGCTGGGAATCGAACCCCAGTCCTTTTCAAGAGCTCTTAATCGCTGACCCATCTCCCCATCCCATTAAATATTACATATTTTTAAAATGTTCAGCTGAGAAATAAGTATTATAATTCTATTGTACAACTCTGGTGCTATGAATAAGTATCCATCATGGACATGGGCATAGATGTGCATGGTTCCATCATGGGCACAGGTACACATGTGCATGTCTCATAGCCATGTCTTGATATATAGCAGATGGTTTTCTTCTCCCCATGAATTTGCTTAACTTCAGTGTGTTACTTTGCCATGATGGCCATGAACGTCATCGTCCTATGAAATATCTCTGATTGTTAGTTCATCTCTTTAACAAAACAACTATTTCTCAAATTAGCTGCTAAGCTAGAGAACTCTGATTCCTTCCAAAGAACCTATAAGTCTTGTCTTCTAATCAAGGACTGACACAGGAATATATCCTCAGAAGTGCCACAGTCTAATCAACACATTGCCCAATTATCAATACCCAGACAAATTTAAATCCTGAGTCCTCAGAGCGAGTCACTAAGAACAAAGAAATTTTCCTCTCTCTTATTCATATTTTTACCCTGTGACAAACATGTATTATTATACTTAAGGAATTATCTGTAATTTTATTTCCATTATAGATAATGTGTCTTTGTCATATCTTAAAATATGGCTAAATGTTTGAGTAATCTGTAAGGGCCTATTGATAAAGACAGCATAAGGCTATTCATTGTACATCTCCTATTATGCCTATCAGAAAAAGAAAATTTTAGATGGGCACATTATACACAGAAAGAACATTATTGCTGATCATCTGCTCTGGTAATATCTGGAAGTCACAAAAGATTCTATCCTAATTTTTCAGTCAGTTGATAAATGGAATTGCTGAATATCTTTTCATTTCACCATATATTTGTGAATATTGAAATATAAGGCAGAATGCTTAAATTGTATTCTTTCAACATTTGGTGGTGTTGATGACCCTTGTGTGCAGCTGAGAACCATGAGTTTGGATGTACAGGTCAATCAGCATTATCTTAATATCTTATTGCATAGTAATGTTCTGTATACTCAGAATTTTCCCAAAGTCTCACCAGTTACCCTTAACATACTTTTACAATGCAGACAGAATTTTTGTGTCTATAACTCAGAGGAATAAATCAAATGGGAGAGTTTTGGTCTATATTAGGGAAGGTTGGACAGTATCAAAAGAACGTCACAATCATATTCTATACAGCATACACAACAATTAACTGCAGAGTGAAGTATTATCATCGAACAGTTGTGTAAAGGAGATTTTCATGGCCTTCCCTAAGGCTGTAGTTACTAGGCAGATTTTTAGGGATGAGACAAAGATTTCTGCCTTCCATGCTTTATAATTTCTCTGCTCTTTACAATGCAGCTACCTTCCACGTGTAAGTTTAATTTTGTAGAGGTTGAAATTATTCTTAACTATGAATTTTTTAATATATTCTAGGCTTTTGAATTATCAATGTGCCTCTCCCTCTAGTTTATGGAACACATATTGTATTCATATGTAGTTTAAACCTTCCAATATTAACTGATATGCATAATCCAAAATGAATAATTCATCTATCCAACAAAAATATTATAGATGCTTAATAATGCCATAAAATAACGAGTTCTGAGGCTGAAAACAGTGAGTAGGCCACAGTTCCTGTATTCAATCATTTCTTTATCATTAACACTTTATATTTAGAAGTATAACTAGATATAAATTGTGTTCATTTAATGTGTATCTAAAAAATAATAAATTTGTACTACTGTCCCAAGTGTAGATAGTCTCCAAAACCTATCTGAATCACTCAACGTGTCATGTTTAACTTCTTTATTTGCAAAGGAACATTCAAATAAGTTCACTTTAAGCACTGATCAATTTCAAGTAGCAAATATATTAGTTTTGTCCATCTTTATATAAGTGAGGGGAAATTTTAAATATTCCTCTAAAATATAGACCTCAGGTCTCTACCATGATACTGAAAGGGTTAAGTTTAACACTTGCAAACCAGATTATTTGGACATAGGAATCAGCTTTAGGTTAAAGAGTGTTTTATGGGATGATATATAACACTAACACTGTATTCCTGAAATTTGGTGTTTTTGTATGTGTGGGAAGAAATAATTCACTTCAGCTCTAAGCTATGAAGGAGTGAGTGTCACATGAGGAATGGCTTGAACTCTCAGTCACTAAGAGGAGCCATTGTGGAAGATATTGGATAAGATGCATTTCTAATGAACTAATACGCTTGAACAAAGTACTGTAATATTGCCTAAAATTTTGGAGTCCCTGATGCAATTAATTATGCAATTAATGGCTTAAGTGTTGTGTTCTGTGGTATTTCTTTTTTATATTTTTAACTTTTATTTTAAATTTTTTGTATTGTCCTATATTTCATACAGAACATCTCAATCAATCTTGATCATCTTTACACCCTCCTCTCCACTGGCATCCTTCCATAGCCCCCCCCCCACTGGGATTCACACATTCTGTCATTTGTGTCCAGTCCTATTCTGTCAAGCTAGTGTCCACAGATGTCCCTCAGTGCAAGTTCATCCACTGATGTCTAGTCAGCCTATCTAGAATCTCTCACTTTTGGAAGATCAGCTCTTCCTCACCTAGCAGTAATCAGTTCCCAATATTCCTTCAGCTAAGAACTGGGACAGTTGTCCATTGCCCCAGTTCTGTACTGGGTTTTTGTCTGTTTGAGTTGACATAGGTCCTGTGAATGCTGACATCATTGCTGTAACTTCATATGATCAGGGTTCCAGGAGCTTGTAGGACTCTATTGCATATGGCCATGCACCTCCTCCCTGGCTCTTACAATCTTTCCATCCCCTCTTCTGCAATGGTCCCCAAGCCCAGGGTGTGTGAATTTAATATAGGAGTCCTGTACAAGGACCAGCATTCTACAGACTCTTAATCTTACACTTTGGCCATTTGTGACCTTTTATGTTCCTGGCCCTCTGTTGAATAATGGGGCTTCATTAATTGGAATTGAGATAGTCATTAATGTCTTCTTTACCCCTTGTTCTAAGTTTCATAAATCTTATGTGTAGAAGTTGCATTGTAGTTGTGTCACTTAGAGTTGGGCAATTCACAAACAATGCCTCTGTGTGACCAGTTGTGGTAATCTATAATGGTCTCCATCTGGTGGAAAAGAAGCTTCTTTGGTTGTGGTGAGTGGGATATTTATCTGTAAATATAAGCATACATATTTTGCACATAGTAAGAAATTACATTAGTCTAGGACATGACTGTGTTGGGGTTTTCTCTAAGATCTATGACCTCTCCTGCCATGTGTATTTGGTTATGTTTTCGATACCACACTTGAGTTTCTTCCCATTGAGTGGGCTTTAATCCAATTAGGTAGCTGGTTACTCTCAAGATAAAAGTACCACTACTGCACCAATGCCATATGCGGTGTTGTCCATTGATGTGGTTGTTTGATCTGGAAGCTGGTGTTGGACCATCAGTTGATGTTCTCCCTTAGTCCCTTGCATAGTGCTTTCCAAAGCTATGAGAGCTAGTCTTCAGGGGAAGTGGCTTCCAGGTCAGTTCCAGGTCCATTTTTCCAAATCCTCTGTCCAAAGTATGTTCTGTCTTCAGCAGTAGGATCTTACCTTCAAGTTCTATGAGACAATCAAGGGCTGTAGCAATAGCCTGTGTGATTTGGGGAATCTCTTGGATCACCCTGGCCAATAACTCAAAGGAAGAACTCAACTCTTGTCTGTCACTGTTTCTTGTTATGTAGCCTTCAGCTATATATATGGACTCATTTAGAGATATTGTATATGTAATTTGTCATTTAATTGTTGGACTAATTATGATTTCTTCTGTTTTTTTTTTACACTACCTAGGCATTATTTATCTCTAGTCTCTCCCTGTCTAACAATTCCACCATGACTTCACCATTTAAAATGTCGCCTTTCCCCCATTTCTCCCTTGATAATACCAGTTTCCTATGGTCCCACCTCTCTTGAGCTCCTTCTTTCCCCTTATCCCCAAAATTCCTTGTATAACCTTCCCTTTCCCTCCCATTAAGATACCCCTATTTTATCCAGTCCTGTCTATTGCTTATATTAATTTTGTTAGGATTACTTATTGGCTTTGCATTTTAGTTGATTTTAACCAAGAGAGCCTTTACTCTTCATCACATGTACAAAATTTCCC
>NW_008360332.1:1720442-1749459 GCF_000622305.1 Nannospalax galili
AAGAAGGCATCAGATCCTCTGCAATTGGAGTTATGGAAGTTGTTATTTGCTATGTGGATACTGAGATTCAAACTCCAGTTCTCTGTAAGAACGGTCTATGCTCTTAACTGCTGAGCCATCTCTCCAGCTCCACATCAATTCATTTTATAAAATGTAAATATTACAAATATCCAAATTTGTTCAACAAAAATGTGAGGATCTAGTACCATTCATGAACCTTTGTATTGAAAGCCAAGAAATTCCATAAGAAAATTTAATTCTCCCTTTTATCCTACAAATAAATATCTTATCTTGTGTGATATCTGCATAGACCTTCTTGCAAAAAATGAAGAATATATCTAATATATTTCCCAACTATAGAAAAAAAAACTTAGGCAATTTTTCCCAGATGTTTTAAACATATATTTCTCCCATTAAGATGCTTGTTATTTTACCTCTCTGAAGTCAGTGAATGTTATTATCTTATTCTGGTATTTCTGATAAGAAGGTAGAAACAGATAAAACTCAGGTGACATGTTCATTACAGCAAAAGAAATTAATGACAGCTCTGGGATCAAACTCAGAAACTCCTGGCTCACTCACCAATGGTTTGAATATTTGTATAGAATAAAAATACGACCCAGTGATCTGACTGTAAAATTTTAACAGGGCCTCTTATCACAGTACCTGAATTCTCTTTCACTTACAAGCAAGAAACAGCCATGACAGCCTACACTTCTATTTTTTATTCTTTTTGAAATTCCAGAAAATGACAATTACGCTGGTGTGCCAGTGTATAAATCCTAAGTGGACACATTTCCAAACTAAGGGCCTCAAAGAGCTAACTCACACATCACATGACATACTGATTCAAGGGAGTTGGGGACTTGGACTGGGCTGGGGAAAGAATTCTCTAACAATCCATCTGCTACAAACATTTCATGTGGAGTTTTTCTTCATGTTTTCTTCCATAGAGAAGAATATACTTTAGGAACAAATTAGAATTTCAGTTTTAGTAGAAGTGTAATTATGTATTTTTTAGGAAAGGGAATGAAGGAAGCTTTGCAAACCCAGAATGAGTTAATTAAGATGCCTAACAATAACTATGTGCTCTTTTTATGGTTGTAATTGATTCTATTCACCTTAGTTAAATATGTATTCATTCTTAAGGCACTAAGTCTTAACTGTACAGGTTAGCACCTCAAGCATAATAGTGTCCCCAATTTTATCTTCTTACACACTTAATTTGTCTGAAACTGAACTGAACATGATAAAAACTATCCTACCATATCAGAAAAAAAATCAAGATGAGGTTACAGGAATAATTGTAGTCCAATAATTTGATGGAATTTCTGCCTATTTACACGCACGTGCGCGCGCACACACACGCAGTTTTGCATAGTCCCTGGTATGCATGTTTGTACACCTATGGGGCTGGAAAGAAGATTCGCAGTTAAAGGTTCTTGTTTCTTTTCCAGAGGACCATTCATTCCCCCAGGCTGTAACTGCTCTAACTCCAGTTCCGGCGGCGGGGGGGGGGGGGGGGGGGGTCCCATCCCCTCTACTGGCTTCCATGGGCACCCGAATACACATGCCACACACTCACAAAGACAAAGGAGGAGTAACTAAGAGAAGAAGTGATAATGTTAGTCTTCAATCATGTCGCCTGCAATGCGGACCTTTAAAGCTTGAGCAGTGAGGATGAGCAGAGAGCATAGTGTAAAGATTTATCGGAGAAGGTGGATGCGAGCTGGCAAGGCAGAAAATGTTACCCATGATTCACAATTTCAGAGTTCATATTCTGATGTCCACCCTCATGTTGACTAGGCTAAGTAGTGTGACTACACTGGAGGGGCCTTTAGATAGTGTTTGCCGAAGAACAGAAGTCAATGTGTGAATGAAAAAGAAGTTCCATTCACAAAGTACATCACTATAACGCACCTGTATGAGCTCTCACAATAGAGAGCTAAACCCTAGACTTACCTTTCCTCCTGAAATCCATGTGTGTGTACCTGTGTGTGATAGTTGCTGATTTGCTCCAAATACAGAAAAGTTTCCAGTACATATAATTGTGGTGTGTTCGGTTTAGGTTCTAGAATCCCCTTGAATTTCAGTTTCTTTCCATATTAGTATTAAAATATTCGTTTCTGTAATTTTCAAAGAACCTTGCTCAAAGCAACATCTTGACTGTCTATTGGTGAGTTAATACCCTGTCCTCCTGCCTTCCTGGTAACTTCTTTGGAGTGTTTTCTTAACAAGAAGCAGAGAAGAAACATAAAAAGTATTATTTATCAGATATCCATTATGCGCACAGTGTTAGAATAATAAAATATTCATTAGGTTATTTTAGATATTTGTAATAAAAAACAGGGTCAAATTCCAATGAACATTTTGAGCGCATGTATGTCTCATGGAGCCACAATACCCTCTAGCAGAAAATAAAGAAAAATTGTACCATCCATTGCCACTGGACTTATTTATTTGTAACCCAAAATGAAGGATATACATGTCAATACATTTTTACATTAGTACTTGCATTAAACTTCTTTTTATTTTTTTCTATCAAGCAATTAAACACATGATCTGTCTTCTGGAAAGGTGAATAAAAATTAAATATTCATTTAAATAATCTCTGCTTATGTTCAACAATCCACATCTAAAATATTATTAATATGTTAAATTATTAACTATAAATTGCAAGACAAAACTTTCAGCTTGTAAAAGTCACCAAGTAAAGTCATGGAAACTTCAATGCTATTTAGCTTTGTCTTATATGAATTAAAAATTTTAAAGTATATAGAGTTAATTCATATAAAATTGCTTATATGACAGTAGAGAATTATTTTATTACACAAGCCACTGTGAATTTACATAAAAACAATTTTTTAATAATAAAATTATGTATTTAGGTTTCAGTTTCTCTTAATAAGGTATTTATTGTTTTTGAAATGTAGGTATTAGATATATTTCCATGAGTTTTAAGTTTGTGTGCCCAAGTGTCCATATTTACAAAGGGTAAACACATGTGTGGAACATAATAACATTAAAATAATTGACAATAAAGAATGGTCCTGGGTGTTCTTTCAAAATCAACAATTTGGTAATTTTAATCTAGGCTTTGTAAATACTGAGTTTTACTTTAATATAAGCCCCTGTAAGCAAGCACGATCTTTTCCACTGTGCCCAACACAAACCCTGGCAGTCAATCACATTTGAAAATGTAGGAGTTCTTTCCAGGAAAGATCAAACAGAGCTCTTGTTTAATTCATGTTATGAATATACTTTTCAGTCAAAATACTCTTTCAAGATGTTTTGCTGGTAAAACTCATAGATCAGATTAGATAAACGTGTATGGAGTGAGGGTAAAATGGTGTTGGAGAAGTTTTGCATTTTACAAGTCACTTAATGAGAGTCAGGAACACCTTTGGACAGACTCATAAGTGAGACTCGTCTTAATGAAAACCTACTGTGCACACCTCATTTGTAGAATTACAAGGAGTTGCTTAAAATCTGCATCTGTCACTTGGAGTTTAGGCTTCCTGAAAAGCAAGATCACTGAATCCATCCCTGGATCCAGACTTTCCTTTGTTTTCTCAGCTGCTGAACACCTCTTCTGAAGGCCACTGATAGGTTCAAGAAGAAAGTGAAGCCCACAGTCTGCCAGGTGAGGCACTGACTGTCTCTGCGTCCAATGTCTGGTTATTCTCCTATCTGTGTGGATTTGTGAAAAGACATTTGTGCTAAAGGAGAATGCTTCGGGGCACACAACATCACCTCTTCATTTAGATGACCAGTATTCCCTCCCAGCTTGCACTCTGTTGATTAATTGCTCTGGAAAAGCCAGCATGGAAGCATATGTTTATTTTGAAGTATAAATTCACCAGAACACACACTCAGAGATGGTATAAAACACAAGCTATAAAGTGAGTTATGTCTGAGCAAAGGAACAGCAAAACTTTTGTAGATCAAATGTGAAAAACACGATTACTTATTTATAGCTTCATGGGTGTATTCCCACAACTCATTTTGTTTCTGTTTTCTACAACTTCAGCGACAGCTTGAGCTACAACCACCAGACCAACAATTTGCTCACATCTCAGCTATGTTTGAGACTTAAATTTACTCTCATTTGTGTTTTTAAGTTCAAGAATTGCTATGGAAATTCCAGATATATTAAAGTTGATGACGGATGCTCAGATAAATCTTTGCTGAGTTGTTGGAAACACTTCCAGTTCACTAGCATACCGTGCATACTTGTGCTATCAGTTCATAGTTATTCTTACAATGATTAAAATCTTCTTTGCCAACTTGCAGTATTTTGTCTTATAATAAGCAAATGTTTATGCAAATATAAATCCCTGTTAGTAAAGTTCTGGGGTGATCATGGCTGAAATAATTTCTCTCTGTTCTGGTCAACAGCATGTTAGATAATTAATAACATTGCATGAATTTGCCAGCTTCTAAAAGTTTCTCTTTCTGTTCTTTCTACTTCACTTTTGCTGTCACTGCAGACCTGACAATGACATTCTGAACATCTGAAGCCCCAGTAGTCCTTGACTGCATTTTGTACTTTATTTCTACAACACATTTTGAAAGATAAACTCCGAATTATCTAACATTAGCACATCTAGTCCTTGGAAAATCACTTCCATCTCTCCAAGTGAAGTGAACAGATGGCTTCCCTCGTTGTAGCCTGAGAAAAAGACGCAGTCGAAAGGTGGTGGGAAACATTGTGAGAAACAACCTCGTCCTTTGCTTTCTTCCATACTCTCCAATGGAAAGGTTTTACTTTCAAATTAATAAGAAATTCCAAAGCTCCCTTTGTGTTAAGATTGGCACTGAAGAATCACATCATTTCTTCTCTTTTTCTGTGTTCATTGACATGTAGGAGACTCCCTGAGGACTGTCATACTGTTCAATAGAACTTAATGCAAAATTAATGGATTGTTTTATTTTGGTGTGATTAGAATGCCACATACAAAAAGAAAAAGGAAAGGAAACTCTTACTGTGTATCAAATCACTTAACTAGCTTTTATGAATTTAGATATTTAAAAAGTTACCTAAAGAATGCTTAAAGAGGGGGCTGGAGAGATGGCTCAGCAGTTAAGAACACTGACTGTTCTTGTAGAAGACTCGGGCTCAAATCCCAGCACCCACGTGGCAGCTAACAACTCTCCATAACTCCAGTTCCAGGGGATCCAACGGCCTCTTCTGTCCTCTGCAGGCATTGCATGACACGGGTGCACTTACATACATGCAGGCAATACATGCATACACATAAAAATAAAAATAATAAATAAAGTATTTTTAGAAAAAGAATGCATAAAGAAAGTCAGGCATGGTTGCAAGTGCCTTTAATCCCAACCCTAGGGAGGCAGAGGCAGGAGGATCTCTGTGAGGTCTGGGCCAGCCTGGTCCACACAGTGGCTTACAGGAAGATTGGACTAGGGAGACCCTGGGGGGGAAAATAACACCTGAAGAATGAGACAGGATCTGGAGAGGCAGCTCAGCAGTCCACTGCTTACTCTTGCAAGAGACTCGGGTTCAGTTACCAGAACCCTCCTGGCCACTATTAACCGTGTGTAACTCCAGTTCCAGTGGATTTGACACCCTCTTCTTTCTGGCCTCTGCAGCCATTGTACATATGTAGTGAACTGACATACATTCAGGCAAAACATTTATATACACAAAAGATACAAATAAACACAACTTGAAAATTACAAAAGAAAAAGATAATTTCTAATTCTCTGAGCTTAACGATAACTGGATTCTAAACTTATAGCATGGCACAGAGCTTGCATGCTTAGCATAAGGTAGTTACAAACCCTTCCGTCATAAGATATGTGGGGCTGATATGCATCATGTGTTCAGTAATCGTTCATGCAAAACTGGAGAGGTGACCTAGTCACTAAAGGTCTAGGCTTGCTAAGCTTAACTAATATGTGTTCTTATATATTCAGCACCTTAAAAATTACACAGAAAGGCACAAACTGACATTTTTGGTTTATATCAATAAAGAACAATATCATGTACTTTAAAGAGAAATAATCTGAGTATACTGTTGTAAATTAAAATGAATAGAAAAGTAAACAGTAAAGAAAAGTGGCCTATTTAGATATCAGAAAATGTGTGTTACGTTTTCCATAGTACATTGGCATAACTGTGATTGAAAACATCAGGTGCTTCTTAGATTCATGGGTTTGGTGATGTGTTGTTTGTGTTTGTGTGGGGGGTGCTGGGGAACAAACTTGGGTCTTTATGGATATGAAACAATCTCAACTCTAAGCTGTCGCTCCAGCATAATTGCATATTTGAAAATAGTGGAGAGAAGTTTGATGTTCTCACCACGAAGAATTCATGTTTGAGTTGCTAGACATTTCCATAGCCTGATTAGGTCATGACACATCGTTGAAATGTCACACGTATGTACCTCATAAACATGTACAATTACTATTCGCCAGAAGTAAAAAGTCCCTGCCTTGCTCTTTTCTGCTGTCCATGTCCATGCACCTTGTATGATCACACTGTTCCCGCTATGCTGTGTGCATCACCATACCAACACATATGTTTCTGTGTGTGTGTATGTGTGTCTGTCTTTGTATTGTGTTGCAATTATACAAAATGTTAAAAGTTTGCCCTGGGGCTGGAGTGATGGCTCAGTGGTAAGAGCACTGGTTGCTCTTGCAGAAGACCCGGGTTCGGTTCCCAGTACCCACATGGTGGCTGCAACCTGTCCTTGACTCCAGTTGCAGGGAATCTGAACCCCTCTTCACCTCCATGGCACTGTCTGACACGGGTGCACTCACATACATGTATGCAATGCACTTATACACATAAAATAAAAATAACAAAATATTTCTTAAAAATTTTGCCCTGAGGGTGGGCCTTTCTGTTTCACAGTGTCCACACTCCTTCACTACAAACAAATCTTTAAGGGAACATAGTGGTTTGCTGTTGGTTTTTTTTCTTTTTCTATTTTTGAACTACTTTATGAGAACCTTCTAGTTCTTTCACAGCAAAAACTAAATTATTAGAATAGTCTAGGAATTGGCTTTTCATGACTTTGACTTCATCCTGATTGTTCTTCCCTTTCTGAGCTCTGTTTGTCACAGTGCCTTCTGAGTGTTTTATAAAATATCTTGCATGGTCTGGGGCCTGTGTTAGTGGCTGTGACTTTCCATTTTCTTGGAATCCCCCTCATTCAAGAAACTAATGAAACAGCTCTTGCTCTTGTCTTAAGCCTTTGCTTAAACAACTCTTGATAAACATATTAAAGGGGCCTCTCTTCACTGTTCGTTTTATTTTCTTTGAAAGCAGAGCACAACAGAAAGGGGCAGAAGGAATAAATGGTTTGGGCATATAAACCAATTTCATACACAGTAACATTCTCACAGGCATCTAAGCACCCCAAGCTGCTGGGTTGTTGCAGAAAGTAAGGGAAGAAGGTTGGAGTGGTGGGAGGGAAGGAGACAGAGCCTCAGCCAACAGCCTATAGCTGTGAAATGTGCCATTGTGTGATGTGCCTATCCACAGCTGACTTACATAGGCCCACAGTTTCCATGGCATTCGATTTTAGTGAACTTTTCTGATCCTAGATGTTTAAAAACATGGACAGCAATCACCTTCAGAGGGTGATCTGTCATAACATAATTTGTATGTTTCAAATGGAGAAAAATACTACCAACATAAGACTTGATGGTAAACCAACTTTGAATGAGATAAGATATATCCAGAAGATTGGGCTTTGCCAAAGTAAATACAGCTTAAACTGAGCCAAAAGATAGGGCTTGCTGGTTGGTAGTTTTCTACCAGTTTTAAAGACAAATAACTTTAACACTGTCCTTTGAGTGACTGAGGGAAGTTGCAGTTTCCTTAGACAGAGTTAGGCACTGAAGTCCTGACAAGGCATTTCTGATGAAATACAAATGTTGCTATTTGTCTAGAACTGATTCCCCTCTAGGGTCCCACACGCATGAGAATTATTAACTTCGTGTTGGTTTTGCTATAAATCTTTCTTTCACAGGTTGTACTTCTGTGTATTGGCCAGATTGTATTTTAAGGCTCACAGTCAGTTTTCATTGTTCTTGTAGGTACAGCTGTCTTTAACTGTTTTATAACGGTTTTGTATGCATCATCTTCAAGATTCAGTCAAGTGAGCTGCCTTCATTGTTTTCTTTTCAGTCCTTTTTAAAGTTCCAAGTCAGAAATTTTAATCTCAGATAAGTTTGGTAACACACTTGCAATCTTAGCGTTTGCAAGACAGGTAAAGGAAGATTGCAAGTTCAAGGCCAGCCCAACCTACATAGTGCATTCAAGGCCACCCTCAGCTATATAATAAGAACATGAAAGATGTGGGGAACTGACAGAAGGGAGGAGACAAAGGGAGTCAGAAGGAAGGATAGACAGAAGGGAGAGAGAGAGATCAAGATAGAGGGAGAAAGAAACAGAGAGAGAGAGAGAGATTTTATTCCCAGTTTTAAGCTTGTCCTCTCGATGGACTAATTATTTTTACTATGTGAACTTAGTGAGTCTCTGACCACCACAAACACCAATTTCATCTCTAGTTTCAGTTATGTGGCACTCCTAATATCAAGCTCCTGAGAAGTGGATGTTACTGGTAATGGAATCAACCAAGTTGATTTATCCTTTTAACAGTAAGGTCAGAGGCTTAGGGAGGAGAGAGAGGAGAGATAAGTAATGCTTAGATGGTATCAAAAGTCAGAAGGAAACATATTAGTTCAAAAGTCTACAGATAAATATATACATGATAGATAGATAGATAGATGATAGATAGATAGAGACATAGATAGAAGATAGATGATAGATGATAGATAGATGATAGATAGATAGATAGATAGATAGATAGATAGATAGATAGATAGATAGATGCATGCATATAAGTGAAAACTGTGTAACGAAACACAAGATAAACATCCTTCCGAATTGTTGGTCAGGGTAGTCTGAGAGATTTACCAAATAACACACGTTATTGCCATAACCATTGATTTCCTCCAAGAACTTGAAAGTTAGACACTATTGCTAAAGATAGGACTTACTTTGAACCCAGGTCTTGGGGAAATGGAGCTGGAACTGACCTGAAAACCTCCTCTCTGAAGACTACCTTCCATACTGTGAGAACTGCCAAGGGAGAGAAACAATCAATGAGTCCATCCAACTGAAAAGTCTACAAACCACAATGGCCAGCTCAGCAAATATTCCTACTAAAAGTGCTGTAGAGGTTTTTTTATATTGTGGGTAATCAATAGTTATTTAATTGTACTTAAGGCCCACCTAATGGGAGCAAACTCATGTGTGGTACTGTAAACATAGTAAAATACACATGGCTGGAAAGACTATAGATCTTAGAGAAAAACCTACTTTGTGATATCCATAGACCAGTATAATTTCTTACTGTATTCTAAATGTGTTTCCTTGTACTTACAGACAGGTGTACCTGTCATCACTCATCAAAGAAGCTTCTTTTTAGAACACGTAGAGACTATTCATAAGTTCCACAATAGGTCAAACACAGAGGATAAGTGTCTGTGAGGTGCTCAGCCCTAAGTGACACACCTACCGCACAACCATTACACTTAAAGCTCAAGAAAACTAGCGGAACAGGGGTAGAAAGACTATAATGCATCTTTCAACTCTCACCAGCAGAGCTTCCTCATGCAATAGATGATGGCTATTCCAGAAAGCCACAAATATTCAAAGTAAAGCGAATAAGAAACTACAGAGAACTTATCCCTGAATAGGACACCTATATCAAACCTCTACCAATCAAGTATCAGGGACTATTGTGGAGACAGGACTGAAAGACTGTAGATGGCAGAGGTGGTTGATGTCCACAAGGAAACAGATTTTTGGGACAGCTGGAAGTTACTCGAATTCACAACAATGGTAGTAGCTTGCAAAAGACCCATATATGTTCAAACCAAACAAAATCTTAGCTTGGAAGTGGAGAAGTGGAAGAGAAGTTCCATCTTTACATGAGGAACTATTGACAAGCAATAACTACTGGGAAAAGAGATAGTTGATTTTCTCTAAGGATGTGACAACAGTGGATGGACACACACCAAAAGACATTTGGAGACACAAACTTGTCTTAATTAGCATTTATATATGGCAGAGTACATGAAAACCAGTAGTGATATATAAAATATGTGCAGATGGGGAGGAGTCTAAATATGATTGGAGCACATTGTATGAAACTCAGAAAAATATAATAAAAAGAAATTGAAAAAAAATCCGCACAGGAAACCTGAATTTGGATTCAGAAACAACTTGCTTTCAATAAGATTTTCTTCCACTGTCATCTATAGCACAGATATGTAATGTAAGATCTTCAATTTTCTGTCACATTTAAACCCCACCTGAATATGTTTTGTATTGTCCAAATACCGCTTATTCTGGTGACTGCAAGTTGACACGGCATTCAGTTGGATTCATGACTATGAATGAGTAGAGTTGTTTGAGTAAAAGACAAAGTTCAGAAAGGAAACGTCATAGGGAGCAAATCTTTCTTATTTCCTCTCTAGACACTGAAAGGCAGAAATTGCTCACAATGGCTAATTACTATCTACACTGTAGGAAATTTAAGGGTGTCCTAGGAATTTTACAAAGTAAAGCTATGGTATTATGAAAGGTTTCTAAGTGAATTTAGAGTGTTTATTTATAATTGACAGTCTAGCTATGCATTAGAAATTATTCCTTACAATGACAAGTACTGTGATATGATTATATATATATATTATGTATATATATGTGTCAAGTAGTTCTGTGAATTAAATAAATATATAATAAAATAAATCTCCTTTAACGCAATAGCAAATATAAGTTTTGATAAAATGATTCTTTGGCTAAAGCTAATTTTTAAAAGTCCACCAGAGACTAATAAGCAAACTTTGTTTAGAAGAATCTTTTTCCTGATAATGATTTATTCCTCTCTATTTCTCATAATAATTCATTACTATGAATTGTGACTTGATACAGTATAAAAGTTGAGGTCATCTGAGTCAACCTTCTTTAAGACTATGTGTCCTCCCTCTAGACACCAGCTGTTTAACAAAAAGTGTGAAGCTCAATAAAAAGTAACTTACAAAATAAAACCTGCACTTTCTGCCAAGTTTCCACATTACATCTCAATAACCTACTTTTGAGAAAATGTCAAATAATAAATACATCTTCTGAGGTGGAAATGGTCAAGGTTCCTTTTCTTCCCCTCCTTAAATATAACAGACTTTGCATAGATTTCTCACTCTGTATGTAACAGAATAAATCTGTTGTCTGTGAAATTTTAGACAATAATTATTTCCCCATGACAGACGTCAATAAAAGATGCATAGCCACATTTAAGCATGTAAGTGTCCCATTAGATTGAAAATAATGAGAATCTATCATGGTTTTCGGAATATTATTTGTAGCTATCGGGAAAGAGCATTAACACTGCTTCACATAGATTGGATGAGGAACATTCGGTTCTTGCTAATAAAGCTGGGCATCTTGATTTCATTAAATTCACTACACCTAAAATTCCTGCAAATATCTCATTTTAAATTCCCACTGGAAATTCAGTCTGGCCAAAATTAAGTGCTCACAAATTCAAATGAATTCTAACACTATTTTCTCTGATTACAATTATATTCTTTTTCCACATGAAACTACATAATCACATGTTCTCCAATAAAAATTATACTGTGGTGGAAATGTGAGTGTGGTCAGTAATATCCTGTGTACCTGAAATTGTGCCTGTGATGACACATCGTCCAGATTCCATGAAAATTAAAAACACATATCTTCCTATTTATGTTTTTATTTGGGGTCCAAAATGACACTTACCTTATTTAAATTTCCTATACCCTGTTCATCTTGATTTCAAAATAGATTTCTCCTTCACAGGTTTTCAGCCAATGTCACAAATTTTAAGGGTGAATCACAATGAATAGAGTTAAATATTTTCTACTTGAAAGGAATAAAATCAAAACATATATTATAGGTTATAGATACTTCTTCCTCTTTTTAATGAAAGAACAAGCATTCTAAAAATAGTCATCACAAAACTAGCAAACAGAAGATGACCCTCAAGTTCAAAACTGACAGCACAACCAGTTCACTCCACCTCAGCAAAGAACTTTTGATCATCCTCACTGTGACTGCCCTTCACAAACGTCAATGAGTTTCTCTCACTGTAGGGAAGTAATTGGATCCTCACATGAACTGGAATTTTGTAGTCTATGTCCTTGGAAATCTGGCTTTATCCCCTCAATACCATGTTAGTGAAATGGATCCACATTATGGTGTATAGCTGTGTTGTTTTGGTATTCTAGCCTATGGGTTTTCCCACTCTTTACTCTTTCTACTGCCTGTGCTCATTGAATTATTCTCATTTAAAGGCTACTGAAATTGCTTTCTTAAACTGAATATATAAGTCTTTTGTGTTTGTATATATATTTCTATGGGGCAAAATTTAGGAATGCGATAATAGTCTGTCCTCTTTATGTCTCACGAATAAGCAGTCCTATAAAGTGGTTGTACCATTTATGTTATTGCCTACAAGAAATAGATTTTTTTGATAGGGTCTCCATAGTCCCAACCTCCTGGACCAGACTGGCCTAGGTATCACAGGTATCTGCTTACCTCTGCCTTCTGAGGGCTAGGATTAAATGCATGTACCACTATGCCCGTATAAGAAGTATATTTTATGTGTTGGTTCACTCCAATGAGTAGTGTCAGTTTTTATAACATTAAGGCAAGCTTACAGCGTATGGTGGTATTTGGGGGTTTTAAGTCATGTCCTTGTGGACTAATCCCCTTTTCACGTGTTCAATAATAGCTAATTGGACAGATTTGATGTTTGATTTCAGTCTTGTTGAATTGTCTTTTTTTCTGCTTTCTAGATACAAGTCCTAGCACTAGAAATACCTTAAGCCACTAGCTTATGTTTCCAGTGTGTATTATCAGTTCTTAAAGCAATTCTTGATTGTTCTATGATTTAATATATTCATAAATATATGGAGAGTGCTGTCAGTGGTCATTTATATCATGAATAAGAGTTAATGACCTACTTTGGGGTCATGGCAATCTCCCCCTCTCCTTTTGCTGAGCATTTTATAAACTTTTATTGTTTCATTTACTGTGTTATGTTTATCATCCACCCAATTCATGATTTTCTGTAAGACAAACTAACTAGTTAACTAAGCAAATGTATTGAAAATTTTATCTAATCATCATAAAATATCCCTCTTTATATGTTCCGGAGACCCCTGCACTGAAGTCTACTTTGACTGATATTCATATACCTACATCAGGCTTGTTTTCCTAAACATTGCAGCATGTTTTTCTGATAATTTTTTCTCACATCATACATTTTTCTGAGGCACATCTCTAGATGAGTTTAAATATCTGGATTTATCAGTTTCCCTCATTTCCATTTCTCTCTCTTCCTCATATACTGGTTTTAAGACCCACGCTGGCACATCTAGCTCTGTTTCTCATCAGGCAGCTTTATCCATCTCCATTCTTCCTGTGACTACGTGTCGTGTTGAAGACTGCCATGTTGCATGCGGATATCTGACAAGACAGTATCAATAGCACTCAGAATTCTCAGACGATACTGTAATATGCAAGCAGTGTACCTTCCATGACATAAGACCATATTCTTCATTATGCATCAAACATCAAGGTCTCACACATCTATGTAAGCTGAAGTTACAGAGCAACGCTCCTTTTGTGTTTTCCCTGTTCCCATCAGTCAGCATATCAACACTGCAACAGTCAAGATTTAAACTTACAGACAAAAATTAGCACACTAAAGGAAAAAAGGTAATTTTAAATTAGCCTTTACGGATTGTCAGATTTTAGTAGGACTGCATGCTTACATAGACCAAAGGAACTAAAGAAAAAACTTCTAGCTCATTTATTCATTTATTTTGTGTGTGTGTGTGTGTGTGTGTGTGTACGCTTATATGCATGTTCATTTGTGCCCAGTTTTGTGTACAAGCTAGAAGCCAACCTTGGATGTGATACTGCAAGGTATCACATAAGGTATTCACCTAATGCTTTTAGACAGGGCCTCTCACTGCCCTTGAGTGCACTGATTCACCAAGATTTGCTGACCATCAAGACCCAGGAATCTTCGTATCTCCACAATCTTAGTCAGCTTGTCACCATGCCAGGTATTTTTATTTAGGTTCTGGGAATCAAACTCAGATATCAATGCTTCCAGGGTAAGTAGTTCACCAACTGAGCTATCTTCCTAACCCCTCATCAACATTTTTAAATCATCTTAACCTTTTCTTCTCCTAATAGCCAAATGCAGGACCATCTTTCTATGCCTTGAGGTATTGTTATATTTAATGCATTATTTAATAGATTGTTTTGTTTTAATCTTACTATCTCAACTATACATTTAAGACATTCTTGATGGAGTGGTAGTCAATATACAGCGTTGACTTATTTATTTTCAGATTTTTGATATTAGACCAGAAGGAAGCCTATTACCCATCTAATTCTCTGGGACTCAGGATGTGAGTGGACCGTAGATCAGTAAACTCCAAGTTACCAAAGTCATCAGCTCTGATGATGCACATGTTGGCCTTCCTCTGTTTTTTCCCATTTCCCAAAAGATAGGCTGGTTGTCACATTTTAATTTTCTTGATTTACAGTGATTAATGTATCATTTAAAACTACCTGCCTAAGCAGCAAAATTCAGTGACAGGTTTCCAATTTGCAATTTCAATAAAAATCATAGTATTTAGGATTCCTCTTCTGTTGGAGACTATATGTTACTTGCAATTCTCTTAGCTTATTTGCCAATCACAGAATTATGTTGACTTTTCAGAACAGTTTTTAGTTGATTGAATATTATCAAAACATAATAATTGAAGTCAGTAACCATTCACTAGACATATGATGAGAGCCATCTAAGTGGTTTTGAAACTTTAGTAGCTATGTTAAAAAGAAGTTTCAAAGCAATTAAAATAATTTAATAATATATTTTAGTTAACTTGATATGAGGAAAATGTTATCTAAGATTGTAATCAATATAAAAATTTGTAATGACACACATTAATATGTTTTATTCTACAAGTCTTTAAAATAGTATGTAAAGCAAATCTCAATTTAGAAATATGGATATTAAATTCTTACTAGAAGTATCTACTAAAAGGACTTGAGAGCTGATTTAGCAGATAAGAGCACTAGTTGTTCTTGAAGAGTACCTAGATTCAATTCCAAGCACCCACATGATGATGAACAACCATCTATAACTCTTATTCCAGGGAACTCCAATGACCTCTTCTAACTTCTGTGAGTATTGCATGACACGGGGCCACCTGTATGCATGCAGTCAATATACAAAATAAAAATAATAAGATACAAAAAGAAATATCTAATGTGTGGTTAGATTTCACAAAATTTGCATGTTAGAGCTACAAATTCAAGTGGTTACATTAATATTTAATATTTCATCTGTAAATTGAAATTTAGATTACTTAAATAATTTTTAAACATTTCAATTGAAATATTCAATTAAAATATTGAATGATACATTTAATTGAAATATTCAATTAAAATATTGAATGATATCATCAAAATATCTCGGTCTTTATCATCTTTATACCCCAGTCCCCACTGGCAGCCTCCCATAGCCCTCCACACGAGAGCCCATACAGTCTGTCATACCTGTTAAGGCCCACTATATCCAGTGAGTATCCCCAGATGTTCCCCAGTACAAGGCCATCCACTGAAGTCTAGTCAGCCTATCTACTGCCCCTTGTTTTAAGATGATCAGCTCTTTATCTACCAACAATCAGTTGCCAATATTTCTTCAGATAAGGTTGAGGTCTGCTGTTAATTTTTCCTGTTCTATGCTGGGTTATTGTCTGCCTGAGTTTGCACTGGACTTGTGTTTGCTGACACCATTGCATAGAATCATATGAACAGGTTCCCAGGAGCTTAGAGGATTGTTTCCATATGGTCATGAACCTCTTCCCTGGCTCTTACAAATCCCCCCCATGATGGTTCCTGAGTCTTGAGTAAGCAAAGTTTAATAAAGGAATCCTGGTTGAGGGCCAGCTTTCAGCAGACTCTTGATCTCTACACTTTTGCCACTGTAATCTTTTGTGTCCCTGGCCCTCCACTGCATGAGAGAGTTTCATTAATGAGAATGGAGAGATTCATTAGTTTCCACTTCTTTACCCCTGTTCTATGTTCCATTAGCCTTAGGTGTAGAGGTTGCATTGTAGATGTGTCACTTAGGCCTGGGCAATTCATAGGCAATGTCGGTATGTGACCAGTTGTGATATTTGGTAATAGTCCCTGACTGGTGGAAAATGAGCTTCTTTGATGAGTCGTGACAGGGATATTTGTCTGTAAACATAAAGATACAGTGAGAGAAAGAGAAGAGAGATATATAATGCCTAGCTAGTTTTAAAAAATGAGAGGGAATCATATTAGTCGATCAACCTACTGAAAAATCACACATACACTATCTCTACATGAGTCCACGTGTATAGCTAAAGGCTACATAACAACAAACAGTGCTAGACAAGAGAAACCTTCCTTGAATTGTTGGCCAGGGTGGTCCTAGAGACTCCCAAAATTACTCAGGCTATTGTCATAGCCCCTGATGACCTCCCAGAACTTGAAGATGACACCCTACTGATGAAGACAGAAAACACATCCGACACAGGATTTGGAGCAATAGAGCTACAACTAACCTGAAACCACGTTCCCTGAAGACTAGCTGTCATAGTTTTGGAGATCATTATGAAGGAGTGTCAAGGGAAAACATCAGTTGATAGTCCAACACCAGTTTCAAGACCAAATAATGACATCAATTGCCAGTACAGCATACAAATTGGTGTAGTAGTGGCACCTTTATCTTGAAGGCAATCAAAAGCTACCTAATTGGACTAAAAGCCCACTCAATGGGAGGAAACTCTTTGTTATACTGTAAACATAACCAAATACACATGGCTGGAGTGGTCATGGATCTTAAAGAAAACCCCAAGACTGTCACATGCCTAGACTACTGTGATTTCTTATTTTGTGCAAAATGTGTTTAAATAAGTTTTAAAATCCAATTTAATTTTCAACATAGCCTTATTACAGTTGCCCAAGAGCCAAATTTACATAAAGGAAATTATGCTGGGAAATAAAGCAATTTTCTGCTGACCGTGTTAAAGATATTTTAAAGTTCTGAAGTCTTGAAGAACCAGCATTCCAACACAGGGAAATATTTTAAAAGTGAGGAGAAAATAATTCTCATTCTTGTTTAAGCTCTTAGTCTTTAAGGCTGAGATAGAAATACATAATCTCATGCTTGAATTTATCAATGGATTTTTAAGAAAGCCTAACTTATACTTTGTTCATCAGCATCTGATTATTTAAATAGAGAATCCATATATTTCTGAAATGTCTGAATTTGAATATAAATTACAACATTTCCCTCAATTTTCCCTATGTATTCATGGAGAGAGATGAGCAATAAACAAGATTTGTATTTCATACAACTTTTGCTTCTATACAAGATGGAATAATAAGGACCAAATTCATTCTCAGGAAGTATGTGAAAAAAGTGAACAAAATATACTAAGAAAAAAGGTTCTGATGATGTCTGATATCAGCAATAAAAACCGTTATCTAAGGAATCGAAGCAAATGGACTGAGCCTTCCAAAAGCTTCAGCTTACTCTCTGGAGATTTCTGGTTTGGCTGAGCAAAGAGAACCCAGAAAACACATCACTCTATGTGAAAGGGAACAGGAAGCAGGTGGAGTTTCTAAGGTTAAGTACGGCGTGAGTGGGGGTTATGCTGCAGAAGAGCTCCAGACACCACTGAGCATTCCTCCTTGATATCGTCAGCTTTTTCTATAATGGGCACGTGAGTTTGAAGAAGTGTATTCCAAAGCTGGTGAGAGAAACAAATGAAATATAGAGAGAAAAGCTTCTGAATTCACATGTAGCTGTAAATGTCTATTTGAACCAATCATCACAGAGAATTACCTGGAATGCCTTTGTATCAGTAGAGGATAAAATTATACCTGGACTAAATGTGGCTTTCTCCATGACAAAGATTACAAGCAGGCATGGCCCTGGAGGATCAAAATGTTTCTAAACAACTTGGCCACAAAGCAAACAAAGGTCAAGAATATTTGTAGGAAATTAAAGCATAATATGATAAAATTCAGAATGGCAAAAGAAAACTAAACTTTACCCAGCATTTGAAGAAACTGGAGGAAAATCATGAAGCGGTATATTAACGAATGAAAGCTCAGAAGCGACACGTGTGAGCTATAGCAGGAAAAGGTATTAAAAGTTATTAAAACTATACGCCATATGTTCAAAAGTTAATTATAGACACTGAAGAGAAGAAAGACACAAATTGAGCAATGTCTGAAGAAGAAACATTGCCTAGCCATTTCATGATGTTTGCTCTGTGACAAACAGCAGGTTAGAAGATGATGATGATGATGATGGTGATATCACGATAATGTGTGCATGTGTGTGGATGAGTATGTGTATGTAGTGAACCTGAAGACATAGCAATAGAAACTGCTAATCAATTAATCATTTAATAAACTTATTTATTAATAAATTATGTATGAAAATGAAAATCACTATACAAGTCATCTAATTACAGGTGCCTTAATATATGTATCCTTTAATTTCACAAAAGTAATTGGGAATAAATTCAGATCACTATTTGGAAAAGAGTTATACTAACATCACCTGAAAGATAGAAGGAATTTTTGTTGTCAAATACCGGAGAGATATTTCTACATAATCATCGTAGTCAAAAGCATGACCTTTCACTCACTACTAATTACAAAGGCCATGGATTCAGACAACACTGAGTTTCAGTGTCATTTACAAGGTTCCATAGACCTATGAACTTAAGCTTCTCATTTGATCATGAAGTCGTCATTCAAAGATTTATAATACAATTTATATTTTTTACAAATAATTTATAAAACCAAGATTAAAATAAATGGAACTGGTACTGAAAACAGCTTGAATGTGACATATTTATATTCTGTATTGATGCACAGTTGTGATTTGTGTTGTCTTGTTCTGATATTTTACTCTGTGTCCCCCTAGAAAATCTTTACTCTCTTTCAAGACTCTTTTTATTCCCCTTCCTGAGAATAAGGATTTTCTAGGGGGACACAGAGTAAAATTGTATCTCCCTAAGTCTTTAACTTTGGACTTGGAGGGTTCTGAGTGGAAAAACTGGGACTCTATTATAATGATTATTTTTATCAAGTGGTTTTCTCTTAGGTAACAGGAAAAGCAGAGAACATGAGTAAATCAAGTAAATCAAGTAAAGATTCAGAACATAAAGATGAGGGCTTTTAGTCTATGAGGTCATGTTTTTTAAGCTTCTTTTTTATTTACTATTTTTATTTGAGGTGTATGAGTGTATTGCCTGAAGGTGTGTAAGTGCACCTGGTGTCCTGCAATGTCAGCAGATTCAGAAGTCATCACCGGATCCTTTGAAACAGGAGTTACAGACTTGATAGCCACCAAGTGGGTGCTAGAAATTAAAACCTAGGTCCTCTGCAAGAGCAGTCAGTGTACTTAACCACTGAGTCGTCTCTCCAGTCCCTGGAGCTTCTTTTCATTTTTGCACTCCATTGTCACACCTTAAAGCAGAGGGGTTTCAGGGTCACTTGGATTCTGATGTGCTGGGTATTTGTTCCTCTTTGCTGGTTCAGATAGTTACCATAAGCCTGGTGACTTAACAAGACACAAGCTTATATTCTTAGAGCTCTGGAGATCAGAGTCTGAAACACCTCTTACAAGCTCAAATCTAGAAATCAGTAGAATCTTTCTGAAAACAAAGAATCCTTTTCAAATTGCTAGACTGTCGTGAATTTCTCAGCTCGTGACCCTTTCCTCCATCTCAGTGCTGTCCATCCCAACCCTTGCATCTTCTGAAGCTTCTCTTTCCCCTCTGACCTAACTATCCTCCTTCTGTAAGGAACCTACATGTGGCTTCCAGGATAAATAAGGGTTATCATCCAGCTCAAGATCACTGGCAAATGTGTGTCTTCTGCCCAGTTTGCCCCAAGTCCCCATTAAAGGTACTACATTCATAGTTTGGGAGGCGTAGAGTGTTAAGAGCACTGGGAACTGTTACAGTGTTTACCACACTGTGTCCTTTAACTGCCAGCAAGTAGTCCAGAAACATGAGTATAAGCCTGCACTTGGTTTTCCAAGTCAGAGTGAAACAATGAAAAGTTCTGATCTCTGAGGCAACAATATCTTGGAACAGCTAGATATTAGTATAATTAAATATGTTTGAAAACCTGAATTCAAATGACTACTTCAGACTTTGAAAATGTACTTTCATTACTGAGGGAGGCTATTCTATCCAACTGGAATAGTAACATTTTGTGGCATATTTGGAATGTTTTAAAGGATATCTAGAGCATAAAAAGCCAGCAGTAACCAGTGTGTAATTATGATTATAGAGTCAGTGAAGGGGGACTTTAGTTGTACCCTCAGGGTACTATTGCAGTGTTAGCGATTGCCTAAGGGATCCTAAGGCATTTAGTTTACAAGAAAAATTCCGTTATCTACATTCTCAGCTCCAAGTACATGATTCATCTTTTCTTTCTCGTGTCCAACACCTTTGCCAAGGAATTCAAATTTTTTTATTTAAGTCCTTTGAGGTGCACAAATCATGCACGACCTGTGAGGTACATTGTTATTTGATTTGTTATAAATAGGCATATGATATATATCTAAATAAAAGAACGAATTCTAGTATATGAGCACTTATGTCTCCATTTATCAAGGACAAGTGGTAAATTAAAACAACTTTTATTAGTTTCTCAAAAGTCAAGATAAAGAATATTTATGAGCATGTATGACACCAAATTATATTCAGATATCTCTCAAATCTACCTTCATTTATTTCCCACTGATAAAAAGTGTCTTAGCTGACAGCTTTGCCAACACACTAATTAGCTCTCTGTTGTAGAGCTTTCAGGAAGATTTCACTTGCAGCCTCCACATTTTATTTTCAGGAAGCCTGACAAGGACATATTATTTTAAAAGATGAGCAGGTTAAGATTAGGGAAAATAGCGAGGGTTTTTTTCTTCTTTTTCATATTGCATCATTTGGGATGGCTATGCAAAACAAACTTTAAAGGTTTTTTTCTTTTTCCTGTTTGGTTATTTCTTTTTTGTGTCAGATGCTTTGCTGGAAAATGAGTATCAGTTTTTGTTGAGCTTCTACGTGAACACTACAGTGAAAGCCTCTGGGTTGACTAACAGCATGAGAATTTTGAGTCTCTGAGTCCAGCACATAGCAGAAGCAATAATAGATTCAATAAATGGAAACAGAGATGAATTTTATGCGGAGACAATGTAGAAAATGTCATTTTAAAAAATTATCATGTATCTGTAACATGTTCCATATGGCGTTTTATGATGTCTGCATCTTCTTTTGTTGATAAGCTGAAAGAGTACAGAATATAAATAATTGGAATGTGTTGCAATGTAATGAAAGGAGTAATAAGTCTGCTAATGGCAATGTCAGGTGTTGCTGCTAGTCAAGGTTTCTCATGAAGCTACAGTTCTCAACCTTTGATTTCAGTATGATGAGCATGAGGACAGATCACTGAAGCAGGAGCAAACTGAGATGTATGCTTTGTAGATAGTCTTCTGAAATCATTGATTTTTGAGAATTTCATAGGCTGCATTTTGATCATATTAAGACCCTTCCCCCATCCCTACTCCCACAGTACTACCTACACCCTCATTTCATGACCTCTATTATTATTTCCTTTTTTAAAAATTACTGAGTTTCTGTGTATTTCATACAGAACATCTCGATCAATCTTTATCATCTGAGTACATAAACATACATATATTTAACCTTTAACATATTAGGACATCTACATTTCACATTAAATCGACATTCTTTTATAATGAGGTGTTTTCCCCAATTTCAAAAGATGACATTGCTGATTGAAGTTAATCAAATACCATTTTTCGTGTGTGATTCAGAAAAGTTGCTGAAGAAGCAGTTGAATATATACAGTGTGATGGTCTGAATGACAGTGTCTCCCATAGGCTCTAAGCATTTGGACAGTTTTCTCCTGTTGGTGGCATTGAGTTGGGAAGCTTCAGGTGGTGTGCCCATGCTGGAGAAAGCCTGTCACTGGGGGGAGGTTTTGAGAGTTCTTAAGTCTTGTCAGATTTCCAGTCACGATCTGCTTCCTCTGTCTGCTTGAAGATTTGAGCACTTAGCTTCTACTCCTGCTTAGCCTACTTCCTGCTGCTATGCCTCCCCGCCATGGCCTGGAACCATAAACTCAAATAATCTCTTCTTCCTATATGATCCCTTGGTCACAATGTTTTATCACAGCAACAGAAAAGTAACAAATACATACAGTTATAGATAGATGGATGGATGGATGGATGAATAGGTAGAAAAGTAGATAGGCAGATAATAGACTGGATGATTGAAAGAGAAAAGATAGATGATTGAAAGATGATGATAAATAGAGGATAGATAGAAGACACATAGATGGACAGATGATAGATAGATAGATGATAGATGATGATAGATAGATAATAGATAGATAGATAGATAGATAGATAGATAGATAGATAGATAGATAGATGTTTGATGACACCATTGCCTCAAATTCATATGTGCAAGCTTCCAGTGGCCGGAAGCTTCTGCCTCCCTGTGTTCATGAACCAGACCTGGCTCTTATAGTTTTTCCACCCCCTCTTCCACAATGGTCCCTAAGCTGTGGGTGAATGAGTTTCCATAAGGAGTCCTATCCTACACTCTACAGTCTCTTATTCTTTAAAACTTGGCCAGCTGTGGCCTTCTGTGTGCCTCATATTCTGTTGTATAAGGAAGCTTTACTGGTCAGATTTGAGGGATGATTTCTCTCTACCCCTTATTCTACTATGTTCCATGAAACTTAGTTGTAGAGGTTCAACTGTAGATGTGTCACCTAGTACTAGGCATCTCTCATATGTACGTTCGCTATATCTGACCAGATATGCAACTCTGCAGTAACCTCCACATGTTGCAAAAAGAATCTTTTTTAATGAGTGTTGTATGGCATCTTTGTCTGTAAATATAAGGATCAATGTTTAGCATATAATAAGAAAATTCCTTTGTCTTGAGATATGAAAGAGAGAGCGTTTTCTTGAGGATCTCCTAAGATGTTGGATAAAACTGAATCCATTAAACAGACTGGGCAGTTTACTCAGTTTGGGGTGAATTAGACCAACAGAGTTCTAAACTTGCTACAAGTACTCACGTCACAAGGTATATCAAGTACCATATAGACTTCATGTTTTGCCCATCTCTCTGTCTCTCTTTTTCCTATGCAACTGTATGACAGATGTGTTTATAGGATATCACTAACAAGTTAGCCTTGACTGTCAGTATTAATGACTGATCATAATGAATAAAAATGATACAACATGTGGAAAGTAGCTTCATTTTGTAATATAATTTCAAGAACACAAACAAGGCACAAATGCAACACTAAATTATTTCTTGTTTGGGGGTCTTATTTGAATTTTGATAGAAGTTTGTTGTTCTACTGAGTAAAACATGTATCTGAGTTTATAAAGAGAATTTAATCAGAGTTATAATACAAAATTATGTAAAGCTCTAGATATTTTCCCAGAAAACCAAATTGTCTTTTTAAGATTTAACAAAATATTTACTTTTAAACATTCATAAATAAATGAATTAGCTAAGATAAAATACAGTATATAGGCTTTATTTATTTCCTAACGATACTATCCAATAGATTGGGAAGAAAAAGAGCCTATGTGCACGTGATCAGAAAGACCCAAATTAGATCACAAGAAGATGTGTGACCTATACACATTTTATTTATTAGACATATCTTCATAATATATACTATATAATATATAACAGCGTAACATGTTTAGATTCATATATAACTGTAAATAAATGGTGTCACTTGAATTTTACTAGGTTCTGGAGTAGAATATAAAGTGAAGATGTCTCGGGATGAGAGAAGGAAATGACGTCAGTCCCTAACAGAAGACATGCACTCTCAAATACTTAAGCTGTCCCTCTTTTAATTCCAGGACTGGTTGATTTATTTATTTTCAATTTAACAACACAGCATATTGCTCTTTTTACATTTAATATAAATCATGTAAACTCTAGTGGGATTTGAGTAGTCCACAGGTAGCATTACACCAAATTTACAAACTACAACTTATCAGTTCCACTGTCTTTCAAGCTGGTGGGGTTTTGGTTGATGCTGGTAATCAAAACCACATCCAGTTATTTTGTAAAAGTTTGCTTTCTTTCTTCTGTTCGTAACCTAGCTCTGAACAGCCTGAATACCAAACACATAAAATAAGTACTGTGGGGTTTTCAAGTGCTTTTATTTTTTTTAAAGCCATGGCAGCCAGCCACAGTCTACCACATCAGCTTCCAGGCCAGTGACAGCACATGCAGCAAGCCTGGGAACTGGGCTATTAGACAGCACTCTATCAATGGGGTTTCCTTGTCTACTTTGTCAGTACTACTAGATGCTGCTGAGAAGACACTGAAAATAATCGCTCATGGTTTCACTTTTAGAGCCAGGTACATACCCACACCTGAAATGTGTGTTAAAGTGTTTTACTTATATTAGGAATTGGCTTTGTCCTTTTACACAACAGCTCTTCAATTTTCCACAAGGTTATTTTATCATTAAAGATAAATAAGATTATTATATAAGGTAGACTAAGCTTGCTTCCAAAGATCTCTGGTTATGTCACTTAGAGGCGATTGTGAACCAGTTCATCAGGAAAATGGTTATTCATATCGTACTTAAGATCAGACGCCGAGAAACATAAAAGGGAAAAATTCCTTATTTGCATCATTTGAATCAATGCTTTCAGTTGTTTCTCATTAAAACTGCAAACTTCTGACAAGTTTAGGTCAGTTGCTGAATAATTACAAGTTTTACAATATCTCTTAATTAGCACATCAATTCTTAAATTAATGAGATGTTATATATTTTAATGATCTTTCACAAATATATGTTTCAAAAATCCAACTAAACAATAAAAATAACAAAGAACATTATATTTAGTGCCAATGAGACATAAGCAAGAGAATATCAACTCACTTTGTAGTTAGAAAAAACCCTCCATTTAGCACAAATTCTGGTAGCTTTAAGTGAAATATGTATTTCCTATAGTTTTTAAAGATGGTTTTCAAAGAACCAAAATACCTGTTCCCAAATATGAACTGTAATAGTAACAATTTTATGTGTTTATTAAGTTGAAAAAATGATGTTGAATGAAGGTTAAGGCTTTTGCTTTAAAAGCCATTAGTAAAGTTGAAGATGTTTAATACAAAAATGTTTAGTTATTTCTCAAATGTAATCTCCAATTTAAATAGTGTTTGGTGCTTATTGGAAACTTTAAACATACTAAAACATTTTTAAATGAATGAAACTAAATAAAAAGTAGTTTAAAAAACTATCATTTGTGGCCAGTCCAGCCTTGGAAGACAAAAGAAAAATGAGGAAGAGCTCAATAGAGGGATGCTTTTCAAAGCCCTTGTCAAGAAATTCCAATCGACTCTCATATGAACATTTGAAAATTGCCCTGTTCTTTTTCTGTAGCTCCCCATCTAGAACTTGTAATGCTAATTACTCTTGCATTTACTTCTCCTTCACATCTCCTATTCATGATTCAAAGACTTTCTAGCCAGAGCAATTGGAGTCCCTATTCCCTATTGGCAATTTGGGTAACCCCTTCAGAGGATGGTGTGATAAGAATAGGAGGTAGGAATTGGCTAGGCAGTTAGGGTTAAAAGATTCCAAAGAAATGTAGCCAGTTTCTTGGCTAAAAGTCAAAATGTCCTTGGGCCTGTTAGCAACATACTCTGTTCCAAGGCCAAAAATGTCAAAAGTATTTGGGAGCTTGTATCTAATCCTTAAAACATTTTAGGGTTACCTCTTCAGAAGGGGGAATATTGGAGGGGAGGGATCAGATATGGATCTGATGAAAACACCTTATATGCATGTACGAAATTATCAAAATTTTTGTAAAAGTTTAAAAATAATAAAAACTAAATATTGATTTTTGCTGCTTTAAAACCTATCATTTATATAAAAAACACATTTTGATATAAACAACATGTAAATTATTGAAGCATTTCTTTCACTGTAAAATATTTGCTTGGGTTGTTTTAGACAGCAGCTTCATATATTTAGAAAATTGTTGCAAAATATCCACTCTTAGGCAGGGCTTGGTGGCACACACAGTTAGTCCCAGCACTTGGGAGGCAGAGGCCGGTGGGATGGATCTCTGTGAGTTTGAGGCCAGCTTGGTCTCCATATGGAATCTGGACCACCTGCTTCTACAGGGAGATACTGTCTCAAAATGAACCCCCAAAAAACTACTCCTTAAAAAGTATCATTTTTACTGAAATAAAAAGATAGGTATTGTTATTAACATAAAGGTTATATAGCCTCACAATTTGCAAAATTTGTTTCAAGTAGCTTTTAAAAACATGTTACCATTAACAGAAGGTAAACAGTGGTCTGCCTTGGCCACTTATTAACAGAAAGCAGGAAGAGACAGGATTGACATATATCTGTGTCACTACCACTTAAAGAATCAGCACTATATGCTCATTGCTTTAAAATACTTTTTATTTTCCTTCACTAAGGTATATCCATATACAGAATGTTGTGCACGAACATCCTTTCTTCCAGCTTGTGCAAACCTGCAGCTGTGTGTGAACCCCACCTTTGACAGCAGATCTCTGAAGCAGTTCGCATAGCTTTTCACAGGAGCAGAATGCCGTGCGTGTGGAAGTGTCTACTGCCCACTTTGGCAGCCAACATTCCCGTATTTGTGATTTGAATACACAAATACCCATAGTCACTCTCCAAAGGATTTATTTAATCCTTGTCCTGATGTCATTAGCACTGACAGGGCTTAGGGTAACACTCAGGGAGATAAACAGTTTTGATATATTTCTTCAAAGAATGTGTTCTGTCAGTGAACATGTCCGAAAGCATCAGGGCATATAAACATGACTCAAGTGGGTTTACTTATGAAGTATAAAATGACTGGGCCAAGAGAGTATTGGGGTTTTGACAGCTTGTGACTTGAAATTAAGCATGACCCTTTTACTCTCATGGACAATTTGTCAGTTATTACCTATTTTGATTTGAAGGGAAGCAGTCAGTGCTAACTCGAGTAAAGTGAGGACAACTACAAATATAATTATTAAAAATCCAAAAGAAATAAAGATCCCAGCTCTGCAAAAACAGCTTGAAATAAGGTCTGAATAATCCAACTTTCCTGTCATGACTTAAAGAATCACTATAGGAAACTCTGAGGGTGGGTCAAGTGAGAAGTTCCAAGGAGCTTGTCAGTTGGTTCTCTGGAGCCCAGTCCTTGCTTGGCTAGGGGTATATGTTTCATTTCCATGAACATGTTAGTCATGAAACTAAGTATTATCCTTTAAGGAAAGTGTCAACAGTTTTAAGTTTTGAAAATAAATTGTTTCACTACATAAAATCACCACCATGAAGAGGGATCATGTATCTGCCATACCCTGTGACTAACTCTATTCTTCAAATGCAAAGATTTTGAGGTGAAACTTGAAACACTATGACTGAGGCATGCACCAACCTGCATGATACTGCTTTCATTGCACTGGGGTGGTTGGGTTCATGTTGGAAAGTTGTAATAATTGACACAAATTAATAACATGTGCAGCACTCTTTGGTAAAACAAAAGAGATGACAAAGCAGAAGGATTATGCATAAGTATAACCCTTGTAAAATTAAGCTAATATCAGAAGTAGTGACTCAAGTTCTCAAGGCATTTATCCATGTGTACAAGCATAGCTTCTTTGATCATAACATTCTATCCTTTTATAATTTTGTTCAAATTTTATGGGTTGGAATTTTCAACTAACATTCAACGCAAATTCATAGTAGCTTTTCAATTGAAGGTGAAAGGAGAGATACACTTCACAAGAGAAACAAAACACCTATCCTAATTCTACTGTTTAAAAGTTTACAGTAACGGGATGATGTGCGAGGATCCTAACCTCTCTCCACATATTACATTTGGTAAATCAGGGTTCTTTTCTAGTTCTAAGCAATGGAGTCAGGCACCTTTGCCATCATACACATGGACTCTTATGAAAAATCAAACCTATGTCTTTTAAACAATTTTAATGTTTAATTTATTAATGCTTATTAAATTATTTATCTTACTCAGCATGTCCTAATTGTACTTGATGAGTATATCTGCTTAATCCATTATCTTTACCACTTTAATTAGATAGTGACCTTTCCCCCAACTAATTTGGAAAAAGTTCCCTTCCTCCAGTCAATGAAAAGAAGAGAGAGGAGAAAGATGAACAGTAAAGTCGTCCTTTCACTTTTAGTACAGTTCATACCTTACCCAAAGTAGTCCATTGTCTAGAAGACGTTGAAAAAGCATCTGTCTTTCTCTCATATATAAAGACAAAAGCACAAAGAAACATACTTAAACATATTCTCATATGATTTGGACCTTAATATGTTAGTGTACAGGGATTTAGGGAAACAGGTCTGATTTATATTTCTAATAAAAGTTTTGGTACTATATCAGGTTGTATACTTTTCCTGTGTTAGAAGATCCCTTGGTTCAACATTCCAACATGCTTTGAAAATGAATGAGGCTCTAAACTTCCTCTGAAGCATGGGATTTTTAAAAATAATGTGCTTAGTTTAGTAACAAGTTGAGGACAACAAATTTAAATTGGAAAACTTGATGTATCTATACCATTTCCAAATCCCCTAAATAATTAAAGAATGGCTTGATTAGAGCTATTTCCTTTGCATTTCATTATCATTTGGGAAATGTGCATTTGAGAAATGACAGGATTGTTTCCATTCATAGTTTTATATCACAAAGACTGTCATCTGTGAAAGGAAACGATCATGCAGATACTGGTAAACTCATTTGATATTCCACTCCAATCCTTTTTTTATATGAATTTGTTG
>NW_008360332.1:1749830-1750955 GCF_000622305.1 Nannospalax galili
CACATCCATTCCCCCCTGTCTGCTCTTCTGGTAAATCTAGTCAGCCAGAGGTCCCTGTTCCAGGAGGGTCAGCTGTTCCTCATCTACGGCAATCCATTGTCAGTATTCCTTTGGATAGAATTGGGGTCTGCTGTTCATTTTTCCAGTAGTATGTTGGGTTACTGTCTGGAAGAGCCTTTATCTATCCTGGCCAACATCTCGACTGAAGGTGTCGCCTGTCTGGCTTATGCTCTTATGAAATTATATTGGCCCCTTTACCCTTTGGTTATACTTCCCTTTTGGGTGTTTAAGGACATACCATTGGACCAGATAAACTGATTTGTTTTTACTCTTGAGGTCGTTTGAGGATCTGTTCCTCAGGGGTCCCATGGGCTTGGGAGGAGCCCCTGGCTCCTTTCTTTTACCAGTTCCATCTATGTGAAGATAAGTCAAAGGTCCTGTTCGACCATTGTTGGCTTCTCTTGGAAGCATGGAGGAAATGATTCCTCCGTGTTGACCCTCCTCTTTATAGACTGGACACTGGTTCAAGTCCATCTGGTGGGGTCTCCTTGGCCTCCTTGATCAAGAAGACAGGTGGCCCACCACAATTACAGGACATTTTGCAAGATGCTCATGGTCCCTGGGAACTAATCGACGTAGGAGGGCAGGGAGAAAAATGTCCTTTGTATCCCTCTGACCCAATTAGTATAGATCTCAAGGTATGTCTGTTAAACATCCAAGAAGGTTAGTTCCACCATTCTGGCATTTTTAATTACTGTGTGTCCTGCAGATAAACCTTGGGTATTGACCAGTTGGTCTCAAATAAACCTTATTTAGAGATATATTACTTGATCTGTATGTATAATTTGTCAGTAGATTGTAGGAATAACATGGTTCCCTCTGGTTTTCATGACTAGATAGGCATTGTTTCTCTCTTGTATCATCTCCCACCTCTATCATGGTTTTCCCACTTAAGGTGCCCCCACTTACCCCCCTTTCTTCCTTACTAATACCCTTGCTCCCATGATCCTACCCCTGTTGAACTGCTTCTTTCTCCTTATCCCCTAGGTTCCTCATATAACCTTCCATCCCCCTCTCCCTTAAACTAACCCAATTTTTATCCATATCTCCCTTATTAAGGCCTGT
>NW_008360332.1:1755570-1756988 GCF_000622305.1 Nannospalax galili
GCCACGCAGGGATGCAAAGGCAGATGGGGAGGGAAGAAGCCCCAAGATTTCCCAGGGAGTGGATTGAGTAGCTGGGTTGTACTGGATGCAAAGGATCAGGGAGAGGAAAGGTAAGCCTCAGAGCCCCAGAAAGAGGCTGTCAGTCCCAGCAAGAGGCTGGCAGGTGTTGCAGGACCAGGGAAGTAGAGGGAGGTGAGGGCGGGGCCAGGTCCAGAAGCGGTGCCTCTGGGGCCCAAGAAAGGCACTAAGTTGGTCTGGGTGAGAAGGGTCAGGAAGCAGTGTTGGTTCCCCCGGTGTCTGGGGCCCCAAGACTAGGGATGGCGCAGGTCCCAAACTAGGAGTAGCGAACAGCGGGGGAGATGGAAGGGTGAATGTGGCTTGAGGAGTCAAGGCGCAGAGGGCTGCACTATAGACTTACCCCAAGAGGCCTGAGGCTAGGAGTGCCCACTCCAATCCTTTTAATGAAGTTCATTCCACTGTACAAGTTTTACTATCTGGATATGAAGTGGTCTCTGAAAGTCTCATGCTTTTGAGGCTTGGTCAAGTTAATTGATGATTTCATCTGTTGATAGAGTCATTATTAGTTGGTGTTATTGGGAGGTGGCACATACTTTCATAACTGGAGCCCAATTACAGAAGTCACACTTGCTCTCGCTCTCTCTCTCTGTCTCTGTCTCTCTCTCTCTCTTTCTCTCTCTCCCCTGCCTTGGCTCATGTCCAAATCTATGATCCCTCTGACCTTGTACTTCTGAAGCTATGAAGCAAAAAAATATGTTTCAGTTTTTGGGTTGATGATATCAAATATTTTGTCACAGCCACAAAAACTAACTCAGCTCTCAGTGAACACAGGTGAGCTAACAGAGCATGGGTCAGAGGCGCTAAGGTCACATACAGTGTTGATCACCCTTCTTATTTCTTCCTAAAGCAAATTTTTAAAGAAAACCTACTAGTCTTTTCTGGCTTTATTGAATATCATCAAGAAAAAGGGTCAAGGCTCTAACTTCATTTTAAATAGAGAGCACCTTGTGATGATGAGTTAAAGAGAAAAGGTCATTTTTCCTATGGCAAAAAGAACAAAAGTCTAAGGACCATCACATTATTTTCTTGGAGAGGATTGGGATAGCTTTAAGAAATTGCCAGCCAGGACACTTGGCATTTATCCTTTTTTTTTTTTTTTTTGCTTTCTACTGGCCCTGCCCCCTAGGAGAAAAGAAAGATGAAACAGGTTCATAATAAATGTAAGAGATCTTTATTGACCCATGACTTTTGTAGAATTATGGCCTCTGGCAGGTGACTGAAAAAGGCATTTCTTGTTCAAACAGGTAAAGGAATTGAGTGAGGTCTGAAAGAACAATGCTGTGCATGCATGTGTGTGTGTGTGTGTGTGTGTGTGTGTGTGTGAGAGACACAGAGAGAGA
>NW_008360332.1:1757008-1759653 GCF_000622305.1 Nannospalax galili
GAGAGAGAGAGGTTTCAGAACAGAAGGGTTTTCAAAGGAGAGTGGGAAATTTGGAAAAATTAAGAAAGAAAAAGAAAATTTTAATGTGTTTTTACTTTTGAGAAAAAGTAACATTTTGTTGTTCATCACCCAGTCTCCTTGGTCAATGTCCACTATTTTCAAATTTTCTTTCAGGTAATATATTATTTCTTCACAAATAATTATCCTTCAAATATTATAGTAAGAAACTAATAAACTGAAAAATAGGTCTCAGTCTTTAAATTTCTCTCTCTCTCTCTCTCTCTCTCTCTCTCTCTCTCTCTCTTTCCTGTGTTTGTGCATGTGGTGTGTGTGTGCATGTTGCTTGCTTGTTTGCTTATGCATTTGTGTTCCTCTATAAGTGTGGCTGTATGTGGAAGCCAGGGGTCAACTATCATTCCCTCCACCCTGGTTTTCTGTAAAATTTTCTGGGTCTCTCACTAGAACCTGGGGTTCACCAGTTGACACTAGGCTGGTTGGTCAGCAAAGTCTAGGAATCACCTTGTGAACCACTTCAGCTCCTGACTTCTCATGTGAGTTCGGGGATAGAACTCGGTCTTCATGCATGCTTAGAAAGTACTTTCTAGAATGTTATATCTCTCCAGGCCTTCTAAACCACTTTCTTAGATGCAATAGACATTAGCTGAGGACAGACAGCTTTGCAATCTGCCATAGAAATATATGAATTTGATCTCAAATCTTACAAAAACACTCTGAGAGATCATAGGGCATATTTGAAAAGCAGGGAGTAAGAACAGTACTCTTTACTTGAGCCATGATCTTTTTGAAAAATAAATCCCTTAAAATATAGTCATTAAAACATTCTATAAATTATACGTTTTACTCAGCAAAGAAAACAGAATAGAGGAAGGTGTATTTTAATTATAGAGTCAATTCCCTATACAACACTATTTAAATATAGTAATAAAAGCTTGGAAATTATTTCATCTATATTTTCTCTAACCTTTCAGGGCATCTGCTCAGGTTTGCTCAGAGAGTCATTTTACACATACATAAGCAGATTCTGTCAAATTTAAAATAAAAGATGAAAGGAAAATCAGCTCCAACACACCATGTATGCTCCTTTCTGAACAATCCTACTCAGTCTTTGCTTTTGTTACCTGAGTTCACAGAAATGTTTCATACAAAAATATGAAAAGGACGTTGCAGCCCAGAGTGTCCCTTCACTGTGGCTCCTGTCCATTCCATCTCACCGCCATGTTTCATCAGGAGCTGAGGGAGCAGATCCAATATGCTGTGTCAGCAACAGCTACCTCCAGCCAGATCTGCCTCCAGAGAAATGGTTGTGTGCCTGGCTGTGGGGAAGGGGGGATGTTGTCAGTCCAGTGGGACAAGGTTTTCTCTGGTTCAATAATCAAATTCTACATAGAAGCTGACACCAGCTCTCTGTAAAATGCTCTGCCTGGCAGCCATCTTCAAGGTGAAGAAGATTTCTTGAGCAACCTTCTCTCTGAGAAAATGAGTCCTAAAAGGAACTCATAAAAAAAAAAGAAAAAAAAGAAAATGATACCATGCTGAAGGTAGTTCGTACTTGATAGTGTGTCTGTAGACCACACATGTATTGATTTCTGAAAAAATAAAAATAAAGTATCGTGTGGTCTTTGGGATCTAGTTAGAAGGGGCCTCGGTAAGTGTCACTGAATTTGAAACCATACACTTACTTAGATAAATGTGTATCACTTTCATAATGACAGACACTTCAAATTTTTTGTCAAAAAAAAAAAAAAAAGGACATTGACCAAGGGGACTGCGTGATGGACAACAAAGGGTTGTTTTTTCTCAAAAGTAAAAACACATTAAAATTTTCTTTTTCTTTCTTAATTTTTCCAAATTTCCCACTCTCCTTTCATCTACCCACCTAAACCAAATAAAGTTTATGAAAGCAAAGTACTGAATGTTGATTTTAGTATTTTAAGTTTTCCCTAGACAAGGTTTGTTTGGGAAAATGGGGGGAACAAAAGCATTGTGGTCAATGTTGTGCTTACAAGCAACTTTATATGATAGTCTTGTTTATACAGTTTATAACAAACAGAAGAATAAAGGCTGATAGGTATAGATCCAGATTTAAATATGTTCTTCAAAAATCCAAAAGTCATTTACTTTAGGTTGTGTCAGTAAAACAAAATGGGAACAGAGGCCTAATAAGTCCTTTCTACTTCCACAAAGAACATATGCACCTAATACCTTTCTTTTTTTTGTATCCACTATTAAAAGTTAATAAATATCAATTCTTTTATCATATTTGCTTCAGATGCTTTAAATATTACTATTAAAAAAATGAAGTTTTTTTAATTAAAAGAAGCATTTCATTACAACAGCATTAACGTATTCAATAACATTTTTCTGAGCTAGGGTACATCTCTTTCAAAATTGGCTGTACATTTCTAGGTTTACAGATGAATTATTACGCTTATATAATCTTTTACTCATTATAAACTCTATAAGACATAAAATTAAATGAGGTTCCAACATTTAAAAAAGATCTCCACTGCGTTGTCAAAACACACAGTTTCATACAGAAAAAAAATTCATTTCAGGGATCTTGACATTGAGACGTTTTCACATGCCTTTCTAATCTCTATATACATGACTATCACTGGTCACAG
>NW_008360332.1:1759809-1789500 GCF_000622305.1 Nannospalax galili
TCCTGGCCAACATCTCGACTGAAGGTGTCGCCTGTCTGGCTTTGCTGTTTGTGAAGTAACTTTTAGCTATATATATGTGTGCTCTTATGAAATTATATTGGCCCCTTTAATCTTTGGTTATACTTCCCTTTTGGGTGTTTAAGGACATACCATTGGACCAGATAAACTGATTTGTTTTTACTCTTGAGGTCATTTGAGGATCTGTTCCTCAGGGGTCCCATGGGCTTGGGAGGAGCCCCTGGCTCCTTTCTTTTACCAGTTCCATCTAACACCTTTCTATACACTAAGTACTCAACAATACCAATATATTGATGCCCATCCTCCAGAATGCAAATTTCAAACCAGCATTATACAAAATGTGCTCCATTTACTTGGAAAAACTGACTTTGTTTGAATTTCTTTCAGAAATATTTCTAGGTTTCATCCTGAATTTTTAACATTTTAAACATTCTTTTCTATAATTAATATTGATTTAATAAGGGCATTCAATTACATTTGTGGAAAAAATATGTAACTGTGGTTATCTTCTGGAGGGATTTTGAAAAATCTGCACCATTTTCTCCATTGCCCCCCCAAAATTTACTGTAAAATATCCAGTTTCCTCTACTATTCCAAATTTGTTCCAGTTTTAAGTCTTACACTTCTGTTTCATCTTAAGGAAAATAACACAGGCTAATACATTAAAATTGTTGCAGAAAATATGTTAAATGTTTTCTGCAGTGCAGTACCACACAAGAATTGATCTACAAAGGATGTGGTTCGTATCATCAGGAAGAGAAGTCACATTCCAGCTTCACAGTCCATGAGAGCTGTAAACCAAGTCACTTTGATCTTCCTCATTTTCCTCACTTTAATTCTCACACAGTATTTACATCCTCTTATGTTTCTATGACCTCGTGAACTCATGTGAGTTTCAATAGACAGCCAGTTAAAACATGCAGCCTGTTGTTAAAAAGCAAACATACTTTAATAACTCTGCTAAAAGCTGATAGCATTTTGAAGACTATACCAAGCATTAATTATCCTTCCCTCTTTCCTGAGTCAAAGATTATAAGAAAAGAAAAGGGCATAACCTTAGTCCATCTCTGCAGCAAAATTGCAGCAGCAACCATAATAAAAAATAAACATCAAAATGTATTTGTTAAAATGTTGAGGATAACATTTGATCACTTCACCCAAATGCTTCACTTGGTCACACTTTTGTTTATACTGACCATAAACAATTTCAGTTTAGATACTGGTATTTGACTGACAGTATATGTATAAGAGAATACATTTTGAGATAGAAATAGACTCTCAAAGTAAACAAGGAACAGTTCTTTTATGCAAACTTTTCAATGAAAACTCAGCAATTTAAAAAATGTGTAGCTCTTTAAGTGTTTCCATTTGACCTGCTATTTTCTTTAAAACTGCTAATCAAAACAAAAAAAAAAGAGTGTAATTTAAATTAATATTATTTGATTTTGATGCAAATCCCTGGTGATTGGGACAGAAAAGTGTGCAATTATAATACAATTATTAAGCAATATTGGTGATACACTAAAACTAAAATATCAGATCTCTCAGGACAAAAAAAATATACATTTTACATGTAACTCTTCTCTTTACTACCCATGCATTATTTATCTTTCTACTGCAAGTGGTAAATTATTTTAGAAGTTAAAAGTATGTAGACAGTACCCTAGGGTCTCTTAAAATACATAACAATAAAAAGAATTCAATCCTTTTACCAAGTATTAGATCATCCATAGAAAAAGAAAAAATGGGTATATCAGTATCGAAGGACATATTAACTCTGAGTTGAAGTATGTGTGAAGTATGTAGGATAAATTACATATTTAAAATAATATTTTTAATAATTAAGAGTCAATAAAAAAATCATAGCACCAATTAAATTGATTTGACTTTAACTCTGGAATGTTTTAGAAACAGAATGTTGAATCACACATATTGTTGGTTACCACCTCTGTGCTGGATATACGGTTGTATTACAACCCAGAAACCTTAGATGCTTCATCAACTGGTCATTAATTTCTGATCTTAATTGGATGACTCTGATTGGTAGTTATACTTTATCATTTGAGTTGAAGCTAAGGTGATATTGCACTCAGTTAGTGGGGACGATCAAGATGGTTTTGTTGCGTGATTGACAGTTGATGGTCAATGTTGACCGGAACTCAGCTGGTTGTTGCCAGATGCTCACATGTGGTTTTCCAATGTGGCTTGGGTCTATCATTACTTAGGTCAAATATGATGCTTGAATTCCAAGAAGTATTTCAAAGGTGGTATTTCCAAAGAGCTGCCATTTTTTTAGAGTTTAGAATTTTGATTGTTCCATGTGCCACATTTCATGGAGCAAATAAATCAATGATCTAGATACTTGTTCACTAATTTACCTGTATGTCAAGGGATAGAGTTTGCCCAGTGGTGGAGAAGTAACAAGATTTTGTTAGAGAAATGTGTATGGGAGGGAAGTTATTCACACCATCTTGAATATTATAATCTGCCAGTGCTTTCAAATAATGATTCTGCAAAACTAGGATATTACACGTGAGGACAGAGGAAGAAAAAGCATGCGTACGAGGGTCCTGAGAGCGCAGTGATATTGCAAAGCCACCGACTGATCCTTCCGAAGAGAGCCTGGAGTTCATTCAAGCATACTTTTAGCAACATATGAAAAGGCTTGCCTTTTCTGTCCCACACCATCCTGAGTTCTCCCTTCCCAACAGCTTCCTGCCCTGCACAGAAACCCATATGCCAAAAGACTAATGTCTCTAACCAATGATCAGAGAGTGTCCAAAATTTATCAATAGCCACACAATTGAAATTCACAGCAGATTCTTCTCCTAAAGCCCTGGAGCTGTGAGAGAAAAAAAGTTATTAGGATAAATTACAAAATTAGGGGAAGTAATTGGTTATGTGTTAATAAATTACAAATAAAATAATCAAATCTGAGCTCAAAGGTTTAGCTGGTTAGTGCATTTATGGAACAACAGGTTTAGTAGTTTAGAGAAGATACAGGTCATTGCATAGGACTCAGCCAACCTTTGAATATTTTGCTAACAGCATTGAAAAAATCATTCCCATTAAGGAATTATCCTGTTTATGGAATGCATTTCCTGATCCAAACCTGAACTCAAGTATTCTCTACGAAGCTTTGGTTTCTGTATTTAAGGAAAATTATAATGACAAGACAAAATACAATGCCCTAAATATAGTAATTATTATTGAGTTTGGTCATTGTTTCTAGCAGATAGAGACGGAGGAAAAAGGAGAGAGTGAATGTATGAAAATAAAATATAGATATCTAGGTATAAAGATAAAGCATCTTGTAAATGTATTTGATATCCAATCAAAAATTTTGACTATAGGATTGTATTAGATGTGATGTGTATGTGAGTCCTTTATTGCAACATTGAGAATATGGTCCTCAAGTACATAGGGTAGACTATCATTTGATAATTATAATCACACAACTCCTTTATCATTTTTTTCTGCTCACCACAAACACAGGATAAACAAATACAAGCTTCAGATCCCCCTTAAACCAATTCCTGAGTGGGAATCTATTTGAATTATTTCATTGTTGTATCCTCAAGTGCTGTATTAATTTAAAATGTAACAAACCAAAGGCATTCTAGTTATCTTAAAAGACACAGTAACATAAATACTTAAAAATTTGTTAGAGATAATGATACTCGGTCTTTCTCTGGAGAATTTCATAAAGGCTTTAGTTTTTATCTCTACCTATGTTGTTATGAATTCAATGAAAATTATATCTATTGGTATCTATCTAAGTACTAATATCTCTAATTACTAAGCAATTAATCATTAGCCTCTCTATAACAATTTTTTTAAAAATTCAACCACCTAAACCCTTTTCAGTGAAGTGATTCTAAGTTCTTATTTTTTGGGTACAGAGGTGCCATTCCAATACAGATCTCAACTCGGTGTGTTACCAAGAAAGCTACCCCAACTTCTTACTGGCCACCCTATTGATCAATCAACATAGCCAGCAGATTTTAGTGAAGATGATGGCAGAAACTGCATCCTAGACACTGCACACCATCAGTCTGCCCGGCCATGAGAGGGTGTCATTAGCTTGAGCCATCACAATAACACCGTTTCATGCTGCTATTCCCTTTAGAAATGTGAGGGAAAATCACATGGTTAAACTTTCTAGAAGTATGGACAAGTTTGGTTTTCTTCCGTATCATTGCCGGTTTCCTTTTCTACCAATATTGGGTGAAAAATGCTGCATTAAATTGAATAAGCAGGCCACTGACCTGGCTTTCTCCATACTGTAAGTTTCTATATGCCAAACTTCAACTTAATATGTAAACAAACTGAAACCTACATTAGCAAAATTTCTTATAACGAATAGTTTTCAGCTGGTCATATTCAGTCAACTAATTGCACCATGTCACGTAAGGTAAACGAGCCTTGAAAGAGCTAAGCTATGAGGGAAGGAATGATCATATTATTCTAGAACTAAAAATGTTGGCAGGTACTGGGCAGGCAAATGAAGGACAGGCACATAGTATGCATTTAACAGGTATTCATTGAACTAATCAATTCTAAATTAAGTAAATTGTAATGATCAATAGATATCCCATGATTATTTAGAGATATAGAATTCAGATATATGTATGTGTGCATATGTACATATACATAAGTCTATACATGTGGTGTGTATATAATATGCATACATATGTAACAAATGTATACATCTATGTTTGTGTATATTTATATACATATATATGTATGCATATATAAACATATATGTATATGTATATATATTTCTTCAAGCCTACCATCTGCCAGATCAGGCTACGTTATTGACAATTTCCTGCATAAATCTGATGACTTGTGAATCTTGACATGGCAATAGTACAGTTCCAGGCAAAGACAGACAGTGGTTCCAAAGCAGTTGCGAATATCAACCTTTGTGTTGAAGTAATTAGATGAACCCAGTGTCATTAACGAGGACAATTTGCTTAACTAGGTCAAGAAGTTCAGAGTTTCATCTCATCCACAAGCACTCACAAACACACTCAAAACCGTGTACCACCAAATGCCAAGGCACCCCATAAACTGTCATGTTGACTTATGAAATTGAAACATATTTTATAGGGCTACTTTGATAAACATGTAAGGTAGATACAGTGATTTCATGCACAGTTGGCAATTGTTCATTGTCAATATATTCTTTAGAGTCACACAGAACAGTGAGTCTAGGTGAAATACAGGGTTATTCTCCCAGTGTTCTGATTATATAACATTTTGCCAACTCCTAAAAGGATAACCTTGCTTTAATGTGTATTCCTAGGTAAAGACACCTTGTTTTAACATATGTTATTGACACATTAGCATTGGACTTATTGACAGCAGTGCTGTGACTCAGGCCTGAGTGAAGATTGCTTGACATGTATATTTTGTCTACAATGAGCATCACAGCCATTGTATGCTTGGGAATACTACCTGGTCCTTCATTCAGTAGTATCCTTGGAGACCTTTGAAAGCAGGTACGTTGCCATCATCATTACCAACAAGAACAATCTTTCTTGAGGCTCCCACTCAGGGCAGTGGAGTATTATTTTGCTTGACCTAAGTTGGGTCCAGATCTGAGCTAAGAATTAGTATATTAGATGACTTAAATGTTTGCTGGCTCTCTGCATGTATCTGTCAGACATTACCAAAGCATCATGAATACTCATTTTAAATTCTGGCAAGCAGACAAGTTTACAAATACAGAAACTGAGCGGTGAGAATCACCTAACTTTGTGCCTGCACATGCACTTTGTATTCTAGCACAAATACTCTGAATTATCATATCTTTACTTTCATTCATAATCTCTATTTGAGAGGCACCCTGAGTCACTGTCCTGTAGCTTTGAGCCCTTTGCACTTTCTTCTTCTCCATCCTGGGCTCTATTACTCTTCACTCAACTTTATTGAATAACTCAATTTTTATTCATGACCATTTCTTCAATTAAGAAAATTCATGAGTTTTAACCTTATCTTTGAGAAGAACCATGGTGTAGACTGCTGGGCAATTAAGTTACAATTTCTCAGAATGGGCCTAGGCATCATTATTATTTTAAATACTGATTAAGAAGCTCTTTAGATGAGTCTAACAAGCAGCCAGGCTTAAAAGCTAAGTTTAAGTAGCAAAACTGATCCTGCATTTGGAAGGTCAGGTTCTGAAATACCTTTAATAGAGTCATTGTTCACTTGTATAAAACTAGCAGTATATCCACTGCTTTGCAAAATATTGCAATGATAAAATGAATCAGCATTTATAAAAAGTGAAGCATTCAGCAGGTCTGTGCCTGTGTGAGACGTATGTATGTGATATGTATGTATGATAGATATGTGTGGTATATGTGTGTGTTACACGCATGTCATTGGGATACATATGTAAGAAAAATTGAATATTAGTCTTTTCTTTCAAGCCCTGTAAAATTTGGAACTTGGTTTATGACAAGGAATTCTAATTTTTTAATCCCACCATATCTTGTAAGGCTTTTATTTAAGGAAAGACCTTGGTGCAGTCTTAAGCCTGATGACCTGGGGTCACGGAACTCTTCTTTTGCACCTGGAAAGACTGTGTGATCAGACAGCAGCCAACAGGGAAAAGACACAGTCCTCTTGTGTTTGGGCTTAAAAGACCACCAAGCTACCAGGTCCAGTGTGTATTTCCTGGATCTGACTAACCACTCAAAGCACTCTTTTGCATAAGTAATTTTCCTTGATGAGTTACTTTCACTTTACCCTCCTGTTCTTTGAGAGGTTTTGATGGGGTCCTGGGATCTCGTATTTTAGTCCTAACACATACTTCTATACATGCATGCAGAGCCCAGAGAACATCAGGTGTCTTCCTCTTTCTCTTTGCCTTACTGTCCTGAGACACAGTCATTCACTGAACCAGATGCTTGCTGTTTCTGTTACACTGACTGGCCAGGGAGATCATGGGATTCATTTGTTTCCTTTCTGCACAGTTTCCCAATGCTGAGCTGTAAGCATGCATAGGCATGCCCAGACATGGGATGCTAGGGATTCGAGAAATGTCTCATACCTACTGAACCATCAAGCCAAGTTAGTCTGTGATTCCTCATTAGCCTAAAGGATGGAAAGGTTCCACCCTATCACTCAAACAGGGTACGCATTACCTTAGAGTAATATTCAAGATTCACAGAGTATGTTTGCAGCCTTACAACCCTCTCTGTTTGTGTATTAGATTACATGTACTGTAGTTCTCCATAGATGGAGCACTTATTCCCACCTCTGATATTTTAAGACAGTTCTTCTGCCTGGAATGGCATGAGCATCCCATGATCATCTCTATGAAATCCACCGATATTTAAGCAGAATTCAAACCACTCTTTCTCAAAGTCCATGTCCTTTGTGAGGCCTCACCACTGCTTCCAGTCACTGAGCTAGAGACCACGGCCCCAAATGTTGAAATCCAGCAAGACCATCTAAACAAAGTCTTAAATGGCAAACAACCTTAAAAGACTGAAATCCCAACTCAGTGCTGAAATCCTGAAGACCATGACCCCCAATTCCACTGAGGAAAGTTCAGCCATATAAGACCTAGAGATAATTCGACATTTAGTGTGTTTTGTTATTACCCGGGTTAGTTTCATCATGCTAGATGGGATGGATAAATACCCAGGAACTTGATGCAGTATTATTTTACAGGTATCAGCGAAGGAGTCACCCAAAGAGATCTGTATGCAATTCTGAGTCACCTACATGGGGAAGATTCACCCTTAGCGAGGCAGGCACTGCTCAGCCAGGAGCCTGGGGAGAAGAAACACAAAGACAAATTGCCTCTGTCTCAGAGCAAGGATAGAGTTTTCTTCTGTAGTCTTCAATTTCAGTACTGAGCTTTGGGATCTATAGCTGTGGCCCCAGATATCCTCAGGCTTACACTTTGTCCATAACTTTATGACCATGAGATGCAGACTGAGCTGTGCTGCACACCTTGGTCCATGACTTGGAGGCCGTCAGATGTAGACTGAGCTGTGCTGCATGCCTTGTAGATTCTCCAGCTTACATACAGGCCGTCAGAGAACCTGTCAGCCACCATAATCATGCGAGTGAGCTCCCTGACAAATCCTCTCTCATCTATGCATTTGTATGTGGATAAAATTAATTTTGTCTCTCTGGAGAACCTAAGAAATAAAGATCCGGCACTTGGGAACCGAACATAATTCCTCCTGACTGTACTCCTTAACACACACTGAAAGAGATTTGTGAAATTGTTCCCTAGCAAAAAGACTGTGATTAAGTACATAAAGCTACTTAATCCTGAAAGATAAAAGTGCAAAAGCCAATTATCAGTGCTGTAAAAACAGGTGACCATTTAATTGCAACAGTCAAGCAATAATCAGTGTCAAGAATATAGTGTAGGAATGCCTTTTGCAATATGGACAAAATCTGGACTAATGACTTTCAACTCACCTTGCAACCAAAGAGACTGACATAAAATGTAAGCAAGATCACTGGCCCATTGCTCCTCTTTTGGTATGGACCCCTGAACCTAATCCCTCAGGACCCCACCTTGCCCTCCAACCAAGATAGTGAATGAACATGTCTTTGTTTAACAAATCAAAGCAAAGTGCTATAAGCAGCATCTTATTGGAACAGTCTGTTTGCTATGGCATATGTGATTTTAGGTCTAGTTACTATGTTTACATTATAATAACAAATAAAAGCCCAAATCTTGAATTTAGTTTTTAAGAGAGGGTCTGAACTAGGACACTAGAACCCTCTGTCTCCTGACCTGTTCTGTTGGAACTGTCTTGTTGGCACTTTCTCCCTAGAATACCATCCAGAGTTCAGTCCCACCTATAATTGTATTGAAATTGGTTTCTCCAACTTCAACTGGGGAAGCACAATTTTGGCAGCACCCAATCATAACAGACCACCCTGCCTTTGCACTCGAAGTTCTAGAATGTCTCATTAATCCAAGTTCATGTGTCCTTCCCAGTCTCCACTGTGGTCAATAGAGATGGGGTGCCAACTTTAAGCACTTTTATATGTTAATCCTCAAGCATATCCACCTTCATTCATTCATTCATTCATTCCTTTCCTTCCTCCAATTATCTTTTTGGGTGGAGTACCATCTTGAGGTTGCCAGAGCAGGTGCCAAGGTCACAAGACAAAAAGCACATGGTTTTGCTGGGGTAATTAAAAGACCTTAGTCCAGATCATGCTCATTAATAAAAGTCATTCCCACAGGGATCAAAGGACAAGGTTCTCTGATAAGGCTGGATCGTAACCTCTAAATCCCCAATTCATGCTGGGAAGACAACTGCAAAGTATGATCTAAGCATGTCTCAGGACACAGTTCTGAGAGACATCTGAAGGAAAAACTCTCAGAACTCAGGTCCACTCTTGACCTTAAATGTGAATAATCAAGCTGATTCTTCATTCAGGCATAACTGTATTGTGGTTTAGAAACACTTAAATATAGCATGCATTATTTTTTAAGATCTGTAGTGCACAACTCTCTCATTCCAAATACAAGTATTCCAAGAGGCACAGGAATGAAAAGCCCTCCTCTGCCAAGCTATTCAACTGTGTACCCTTTTTGCCCTTTCCCTTAGAGCATCTTATTTGTCTTCAAAGAATGTTCTTCATCAGAGATAAAGAATAATTCAGTAAGCTGGACCTCCATTACCAAAGAGTCTCACCGATAGGTTTCTCCAGTACTATGGCACATATTCAAAGGGAAATGGAACTGGGAAATGGTTTCACTGTGAAAGCAGACACACTTCTTATGTTTTCTACTACATCTAAGAGGAAAACTAGCACGTTTTTCACATGAACTAATGGACGGCACTTGTAAAACAATATAAGAGGAAAGCTTCATGGTGGTATATTCAAATCACAGACTAATTTTAAAACATAAAAAATCACCTTAAAATAAATGTAAATATATTCTTCAAAGAGAACAGTACACTTAAAGAAAAAAAGTTATCCATCACTGTCCAATGCTGTAAAACATTATTATTGTTCATAGAAGTTGGACAGCTCTATACAGTTCCTGTATGTAATTACCCATAGTCTCATCTCTGTCACCCCTTCATTACTTAAAATTGTCAGCAGGAATTTTACTTTTACATTCTGTGCTATGAACTTCATCTTTCTTTTTTAATATTTTATTATTTTTATTTTATGTGTATGAGTGTGTTGCCTACACATATGTAAGTCCACTTGTGTCACACAATGCCTACAGAGGTCAGAGGAGTTATGAATGGTTGTTTGCCTCCTTGTGTTTGCTGGGAACCAAACCCGAGTCCTTTACAAGAGCAGCCAGTGCTCTTAGCCCCTGAACCCTCTCTGGCCCCTGACTTCATCTTTCTATTATTTCTTATAGTGGAGGTGGATATTATATAAATAATTCTATGGTATGCATGTGTGGTAAGAATGTCTTGTGGTCTTTGAACAGCATCATCAACAGATCTAGGTTGTCCATCATGGTATTTTAGAAGACTGAGTGAAAGAACTGGGTACAGACAATGGCAAGCCACCGCAGCTCACATGTAGCTCTTTGACCTGTTTGTATACACATATGGTCATCTGCCCATAAATGTCATATCTTTATATGAGAGGTAATATTGATTGCCATCTTGATGGTTTCAGAATCACCTTGAGACATATTGAGAGGGTGATTTCAGAGAGGCTTAACTGAGGAGAAGACAGGAATGAGAACCAGCAACCATGGGCTGGGGTGTTGGACTGAATACATATGACCAAGTGAGTGAAGCCTTGTGTGCATCCTTCTCTGGTTCCTGACAATAGACACAGTGTGACCCCCACCTCATGCTTCGTACTGGAATGGCCTGCATTCCCTATAACCAGGAGCTAAGTTAAACCTCTCTTCTCTTAAGTTTCTTTTGTCAAGGATTTTGTCAGAGCAAAGACAAAAGTAACTGATTTACCATATAATAATTTTCAGTGCACCCACATGCTTGCCTATATATAGGATATTACTGCCTCTAGCAAAGGGAAAATGGCCTATGAAGTGTGTCAATTTAGTTCTAATTTTTGTAACATGCATCTTTTTTATTATGTAATATAACCTGTTAAGTGTTTACTCATATTTTATCCTCTGAAATAAATCTATTTTTACAAATAGAAATAAGTGTCTGTCCAAAGATAGTTTAAGTGATTTTTCTCAGAATTATATTTTCGGAATTTTGGTCATTCAAGATTTTAAATGTTGTAGGTTTTAATCATTTAGGATTTTGATATTTGCCATTTTATTGCTTAGCCTGTGTCTTTTAGGATTATGGTCCAGATCCATTGCCTTTGAACAATTCTCAGAAGTATTACTACATTCTTCCACAATCCCTTATATACTGTGTGTCCCTCCTTTATGTCATTACCAATTCTTCTCCTATAGGCCAATAATAAACCCAGGAGGGCAATATATATTTTGTAAAGTTGAGAACTTTTCATAGGTTTAGCTTTGTTCTATCCTATGTCTGAATCTGCTGAGGTAGAGATGAAGCTAATTGTGGCAGGGGAGTGTGTGTCTGCTTTACTGAGATGTTAGAAGGAAGGGCCTCTTTCTGCTGCAATGAACATCAGTAGAACAGGAAGGCCAGGGTAAGTTCATGTCCAGACCTTCTAAGCTTGATGATGTCTTTCTGCAGGATTCTCTTTCTATCAGGGCAGGCTGTTCTCCTACACAGGAATTCTAAAAATCATTTGAAAAAGAAGGAGCATGAATTATGCCCTTTGCTGACCTGCTCTATTAGTTACTACAATCCCTTAGTGCTGTCACTTTGTACTATTTAAATTAGTAAACATCCTTCTCTAGTTACTGTTATGAAGATTATATAAAAAGTGATTTATAAAAAGTGAGATGGATTGCATCTATTAATACTGAAATATTCTCTATTGGGTTCTTTGCTTGGTACAAATTAATTTAGCTCAATTTGATTGAGGTCCATGGAAACCAGCAGTTTCTTTTTTCAAATGTCTTTTTCCTAAAAATATATTTAAAATAACTTCCATATCATCTAGATTTTTTATTTATTAGGTATAAAATTTATAAATTTTAAGTCCAGGATATGGAGGCATGCTTGTAATCATTGCACATTGGAGGCTGAGGCAGGAGAATCACTAGGTGAATGCCAATCTGAACTATATAATGAGATCCGACCTACACAAAACAAGATCTATAAATTTCAATACTTGACAAACTGGAAAAAAATCAGTAAATTTAATGAATTATAATAAATATCTTGGGCTAGGGAGATGACTCAGCAGTTAAGAGCACTGACTGCTCTTGAAAAGGACCCTGGTTTGATTCCCAACACTCACACAGTGGCTAACAACTGTCCGTAACTCATTCCAGAGGATCCAACACCCTCTTCTGACTTCCATACACATTGCAAAACATGGGTGCACTTACAGGCATGCAGGTAATACACTCATGCACATAGAAAAAGGGGATATCTTGAAAATATTGAAGAACATACACTCAAAATATGTCCTATGATATTAAAAGATAAGAAAGTATGAGGAAAATAATTGGATTTACATGATAACAATAGACAATGTATATAGTATATTTATATGACTTTTGTAAAATTCCTTGCATAGATCTTAAATTTTTAGATTATGGGGCATGTATTGAAGTAATTAATCTAATAATCCATGGGTGCTATTTGATATTAAAAGTATATTAGTAGCATAAAAGGCCATTAGTCTTGCTTGATGTTTAAAAGTTGCCTTCTAGTATATAGAAACTCAACACCACAGAGGATTCTTAAAATATGTACATATACAGCATAAGAGATTTAAGGAAGTTACATTATGAGCTGGAGAGTTGGCTTAGCGGTTAAGAGCACTGACTGCTCTTGTAGAGGACCCGGTTTTGATTCCCAGAACCCACATAGCAGCTATGAACCATCCTTAACTCCAGTTCCAGGGGAATCCGAAGCCCTCTTCTCACCTCCACAGCATTGCATGATACAGGTGCACTCACATATACTCAGGCAATACACTCATACAAATAAAAAAATAATAAATCATATATTTAGAAAAAAAGAAGCTACATTATAATAGGGAAACATCATACTATAAAGTAGCAAAGAAAAATTTCAAACCAAGGATGGATTGTTTTTCTTGAAGATTGTGGCCAGGGGTCCCACAGACCATCAAACAACACTGACCATTGCCCTGATCTTGGTTACCCATGTGAACTTGATGGTAAGACCTTATTGATGAAGAAACTGCATACATGAGCTGTAGATAAAACAAACAAGGAAAAGTCCAGCCAGTGCTGACCTTGAGCCTCATCTGTGCTATCTAGCTTTCAATTAATGCTGGAAGATGCTATGCACAACAGTGGAAGAAAAACAAATTATCATTAATCTTACCCAGCTGTGAATCTTATGAGCTTCAACAAAAACTGGCCATGCAAGGCATGACCTCTGGTACAATAGTAGCAGGTATATGGGCATTACCAATGACTTTCTTCAGATTTAACATTTACTTCATAAGATGTAGCCCTTTCTTGACATAGATATCAGTCCTAGGAACATGTGGCAAGATTGGCTGTAGGGGAGAGCCTATATTGTTGCTCTGTTCAATAGATAAAATATTAAAGGAACACATGTGACTTTTTGTTATACCATAGATTAATGCATCTCTCAACTTTCATCACACACAGTCATTAACAAAGAAACCCACAACTTGCCACTGAGTAGAGAACAAGAGACTACAGATTGCTTAGCCTTGCATTAGACACAAATACCAAACTTTTGTCCCCCAAAGCTCAGGTATCATTGTGGACAGAAAGATTATAAGCTCCAGATGTGGTGAATGACACAAAGAAACTGAGCTTTCCAGACATCTGGGAAGGTTAATCATATGAACTCACAGCAGTACATGAATCCCATGTAAGCTCAAACCAGACAAAAATCAGAGCATAGACGTGGAGAGGTGGGTTAGAAATCTCAATCCTGCCTGAGTAACTATTGGAAAGCAATGACTGCTGGGAAGGGGTGAGTTAGTCTATTTTAAGAGTGTGATTCTTCATGGGTTAACCAGACTCTGGTGGATGATTCCACACCAAAGGACATTTGGGAACACAAATTTAACTCTATAGGGATAGATAGATAGATACATAGATAGATAGATAGATAGATAGATAGATAGATTGAGAGAGAGATAGACAGAGAGATAGATGGATGGATGATAGTAGAATACATGATGCTGGGAAGTTTGGAGGGTACAGAGAAGGAAAGGAATCTAAATACTATCTTACAGTATATGAAGTTAACAAAAGTTTAATAAAAAAGGGAAAATGTATTCTCTACTAAAGTAACAAGTAACTTTAATGCATTGGTGTCAGCCGAGTTCTCTTAGGGTCCCTTGCTCCTGATGCAAGCAGACAAACCACAAGCTTTTATCTGAACTTTTCATAGTTTATATCCTGGATAGGGGAAATAAAGTAACTTAAAAAGGTGAAAACTCAGCACTCCACAAAAGGCAAACACGCGGTGCCCCATTCCACTTCATGGCTCAGTGGCTTGCCATGCCAGATAGCTTCCGTGACCCACCCACAGTCTCTGTTAGCTTTTGCCCACACCTCATGGGCCTGGGCTCTTGCCTCAGATCAGTAAATGCCCTCTCTCATGTCCACAAGGGTGAGACAGCAGGGCAAATCTTTCTGTGCCACCTCCATCGCCACTTCTGTCCCCAAAATGATGCCAATACTCCTCCCTCTTTGGCTAACTCTATGCAGCTCCCTCTCCAGAGCTCAGTCTCCACAGCTAATTCCCCACAGCAGGTCCCGCCCCTTGGAGGAATAAGTGCCCCTAGGGACACACTCCACCCTTTTCCTCCAGCTATTACAATCGTTCCACCAATCTTCCACTAAGGCCCCTGAGCCTTGGAGGGGTTGACAGGTGTAGGGAAATCTCTCTTGTATCATGGCAAGATAGTGACTTCTTGGGTTTCCCCATTATTCATCTTTAAGCTGTGGCCATTGATCTAGCTCAGTGGTGTTTCTTCTACTGTAAAGAAAAATGGAAGGAAGTAGACACATCTAAACAGCCATAAATGCAAATACAAATGCCTAGAAGACATCTCAGAAGGTGTACTATATTCATTAAATAGTATACTTGTAATGGCTTCCTCACTAAGGCTTGTAACCTTGCTTGACACAGGGGGTTGGCCTGATCTACAGCACCAGATGTGTGTTCCACCCCTAGTAGCAGGCCTTATCCCGTTAGAAGTTTGTCAGTTGTATGTATGTTGGTTGGGCTATTATAGAGCTTGCAGGCATTGCTTGGCTGTCCATAGTGTGCAGCATGCGGGGTCCAATGCTGAATATAATCATAGGTTATCCTTTCTTCCCCAACCATCTGCATAGCACCTTCTGGCACTATGAATATCATCCACCCAGTGGCATGGAATTTTTTTCTTAGTCTCAGCTCCATCTCTTCTTCTCCTCCTGTGCTCACATCATGCAGTGTCTTCAGAAACATGTCCTTACTGACCTTTCTAATGTAAAACCAACATTAGTGGCAATAGCCTTGGTGAATCTGATGACCACTAGAATCCCTCTCTGACCAGCAGCTCATTAGGGGGCAACCCACCCCTGGTACTGTAGATTTTCTTAGCAGTTGTATACTTTGGGAGCCTCTGTTTTAATCTTACCCAACCATAAAACTCCCAAGAAATTTACAGCTATCACCGGCCTTTGCTTCTTCAGGTATTTGTCAAATGAGTTTTGCATCTGTAAAACACTCGAAGGAAGGTTAACATTATATATTAAATCAGTCATAGACAAGATCTAACACAGCATGGAAAGGTTTTATACATTCATATTAACTTTTCTCCATAGATCCTTGTTAGGTACCACAGCATGGTTACTAGGCATTAATTTGGTTAATTCTTTACTATCTTTAGTTATCCCTTTGGAGTCATTTTGCACTTGTGGGATTTTATATGGAGTCTCTTTGTATTCTTTAATTCTTGATACAGCTACAGGCGTTGGCTCCAGTTTCCTGACCCTGCACTGGGCTAAGGAGAAAGGGGGCTTCTCCTGTTCCCACTGCACCTGTTGATTCCCTGAGTCAGGCAGGCCCTGGGTCTGCATCCTGACTGTAGCTATATCTGTCATCTCTCCATTGACCACACCTGGTTGCTGGGGGAGGCCTTGATGGGAAAACTGCCTCTATCCCCAGTATACCCTTTATCAGAAGAGAAATGCACCATTTTTAGTCTTTGGAGATTCTTAACCACGCCTGGGACAGTTTTTATTCTTTGAATGCCTTTTGTAACCTGTTGTTCTAAAGTCTTCCAGAAACTCCCTAGTACCGAATTTGGTTTTCTATCAATTTTTTTCTTTGGGAATTTAGGCTCAACGTAAGTCTTGCCACATTTGTCTTTGAGTAACCTGAACGGACCATTTCTTCTCTCTGGTCTTTTTTATATCTCTTGTAGGGTGTTATGTTATTCTACAGACATGTTTTACACATTGGTCAGAGTCACTTAGATCTGCTAAAGCCTCTCTCACTTCATAAGAACCTGTCCCAGTAAAGGGCTTAGCAAAACCATTAGAGCTCCATGCTATTCTCAAGGTCCCAGTTGAATTAAGCTTTCCTTCATATCTCTGGTGAACACAGTCTTATCTGGCCCAGTGAACTGGACATCATACCTTGCTTTTCTCATACCTAATTCTCTCAGTAATGCCTGTCCCTCTGTTAGGGTCCTCCTGCCCCTCCAAATCACGTTAATATCCCTTGGTGACAATCGTGTATTTTTAATGCCTTGGACCAGCCATCCCGTTAATGACTGCTCACCCTTGCCTTGGCCTAGGTTGAACAACCTATAACACAAGGATGGATGGGTGGTTATATAACTCAGCTCGGAAACGTATGAAGGACTTTGACGTTATTTGCTCCCATGTCCCACACTCTCATGAGCCATGTGACAAGGGGCTCTTTGATTCCTTGCTTGAAAGTTTTTTCTAGTTATAACAGTTCCAGTGTGGAGTATTTCCTAGCTACAGTACTATTAGCTTTTTTTTTAATCTTTTTGTATCAAAGGTTTAATCTGAGGGTCAGTTTATCTACTTTTATTTTCAGATCATCTTCCTCTTTACTATTATCTGTCTTTTTCTCTGAGCCCTGGGACTCTACCCAAGTTAAAATGTCCCATTTTTTTCTTTCTCAAGTTTTACAGTCGAACAGGCAATTACTTCCTCAGTCTTTTTGGCTTTTTCTGTTTTTGGCATATCTTTTATTATGAAAAGTGGCCATGCCCCCTCTCTGGGTTCTCTGCTTATGGGCAAGACCTGTAAAAGTTCCTGTAACCTTTTTGCAACCTTTAACAAATCTTCATACCCCCCGCAATTGGGCTGTTTCCCCACATTTACTATGCAGCTGTGGCCTATGCTTCTGCATGGCTGGCTCTTTTTTAGTTACATATTTTATAATCCATTGTAAGATGCACATCAGCGCCACCATTACCTACCTAGCTTTTTCCAAACTCCCGCGGTTTGTCATTCCTAGTGCCTTCATCCTGCCAGCTGTGCCAATTTGTCACCTGAGTTCTCTTAGGGTCCCTTGCTCCTGACCCAGATAGACAAACCATCTACCACATCTTTATCTGAATTTTTTGTAGTTTACATCCTGGGTAGAGGAAATAAAGTAACTTACAAAGGTGAACACCCAGCACCACAAAAGGCGAACACCCGCCACCTGGTTCCACTCTGAGGCTCAGTGGCCTGCTGTTCTAGATCGCTTCCGCACCCTGCCCGCAGTCTCCATTAGCTTTTGCCCATGCCTCCTGGACCCAGCGTCTCGCTCCAGGTCAGTAAATGCTCCAACTCACGTCCGCAGGGGTGAGACATCGGGGCCATTTTTTCTGCGCTGCTGCTGCTGCTGCCACCACTTCTGTCCCCACAGTAGCGCCAAACCTCCTCCCTCTGTGCTTAACTCTCCTCAGCTCCCTCTCCTTAGCTAACTCTGCAGCCAGTTCTCGGTAGGAGGCCCTGCCCCTCGGAGGAATAAGTGCCCCTAGGGACACAATTGGCTATAATTGCATGCATTTAATCTGTTGGCTTTTAATCCCCAAGTACTAACTACTTTCCTCTCCATCAAATCTAATGATAATTTATTAATTCTTTATTTATTGCCTTTTAATTCCTTAGCTATTATAATTTTTCTCTTCAACCTCATGTAAGATGGTTTGAGAATAAAATGAGAAAATCTATATGAAGTAGAAGGCTAGAACAAATAATATATGATTACTAAATATTGTTAGGAATTGTGCATACATATATATAAACTCATAATCAACAATATGTTATTTTGAAAAACAGTGACCAATGAATCAAACACAAAATAAAGCGCATCTCTTTGCTTTCTCCTGTCTCATTGTGTTCTCTGTAATAGCAATGTTTATAGATTTATATGTATATATGTATGTTTTTATATGTACACATAGACATACATATATGTTTATATATGCTTATATATTTGTTTATACTTTTGTATATATGTTTATATATACATGTTTTAGACTTCCACCTCACGTCATGGTTGTAATCTGCCTATGAGTGTGTACGTTCACACACATGCATGCATACACACAGATTCATAGATGCTTGCTTCCATGGTGACTGTGGTAAATGACTCAGAGCTCATACTGCTTGTATTTCATGGTAAAGAGAATACATTTTCAGATAACAAAGAAAATAATGGGTTAGATAATAACAGGTTTGTGTTACTATGGTGGCATCATCTAGGAAGGTCTCATTTAATAGGAGTATCTGAGCAGAGTCAATGTGATTAAAGGGAAGAAAATAATAAGTTTAGTTGGTGAAAACAACATGGAGACTGAAGTTAGTTGATTTTAAATCCAAAGATGTTTACTTTCCTTAATTTTTCCTGTAATATTTTGTTCTTTTTTTCACATACAACATCTTTAGTGTCTTTGTCTTCTATTTCACTATTCTATAAACTTCTTATTGCTTGAGTATTTCTTTAAAGTTGCTCATTGATTTTACACAGGTTTTTACTTACTAGAACTCACAAGCTTTTAAATAAAAGAATGAATACTTTAAAATGCCACTGCATTTATAGTAAACAAATGTTCAGAAGAAGTTACAGATTTAATTGTATTCACTGTATAAGGTCAAATTTGTCAGCATATGCTTAATATTACGTAAGGTGATTTAATTTCATAAAGTCTAGGAAAACAATTTCTAAGAAAGCCATGGTATTACTGAAAATAGAATTTGCTTTCCCACCATCACCTGTGGATTTTAACATCTTCACATTAACAGGTAACATTTCACACAATCACTGAGCACTTTTCATCAGCTTACACCGCAGTTCTGGAAAACGTACCTGAGAATTTAACGTACAGTTTTTCATGAATGCGCCTTTTCCATGGAAACTAAATCCAGTTCACGTTCTGAGATGACACAAGTATATATAACCAAGGGACTTTTACTTTTGTGGAAAAGTAAACCCAGAACCACAAAATATCATCAAATATCACAAAAGCATATGGCACCGAGATTCAGCGCAGTGTATGACTGATCATAGTATCTATTAGTGGGGAATGTTTCTATTGTGATTGTATGGTGGGGAAATTTTTGCCTTTGGCCATCATTTTCTGAAGACCAGTTGTCATAACAACATTGCCCTCAAAATTAGTTCATTTAAAAATTCCTGGGAGACATTAGAAAAATAAAAAACAGATGGCTAATGGGAGTATTACTTTTTTTTCCTAATGATAAATTGGCTAAATTGGCTAATTACTAATAATAACAGCTTCAGTAAAAAAAAAAAAAGAAAGAAAAAACAAGAACTGTAATAATAGATGCTCTCATTGAGCATGCTCTGCGATCCTGGCACAGTGCTGTGTATTCAAATCAGATTGAGATTTACCTAATTTAATTTCTACAAGTCACTCGATCATAAATTACTCTAGTTGTATAGATGAATAAATTCAGGTTATACAGGTTAAACGTTTTGCTTTTAATGAAGACAGAGAATCTTTGAAACCAGGTTACCCGAGGATACAGCTTTCCAACTTGCCGAGTTCTAAGCTGTATATCCATTTTTTTAGTTAGGAGATAACTAATCCATAAAGCAGATAATTTCTAAGAAAACTCCACATAAATGTAGTGTGTGTGTGTGTGTGTGTGTGTGTGTGTGTGTGTGTGTGTACATTTCCTGTGTATGGGGAGCCCAAGGGTGTGCTTGTGCAGAGGGAGGTGTAAGGTTGAGGTAGGTCCCTTCCTCTTCCCACCTTGTACGTTGATGTCTATCTCTTGAACCCAGAGTGTACTAATGTGGTTCTTCTATGTAGACACCTGTCTCCAAGGATGGACTCCAGGCAAATCACCATACCAGCCAAGCCTTTATGTGTGTGATGGTGATCTGAATGTGGTCCACAAGCTCCAGAGCAAGTCCTTTATACACCGAGCCACTTTCAGAGTCCCAAGATATACTTTTCTAAGTGTAGCAATAAGCGTTTTAAAATATTTTCTAGTAAATTGAAAGTATGTAATTAAGAGAAGCCATACAATTGGCAAATATCAACTTGATAAAATAACAGAAAATCAAATGAATTAAGAAAGGACTATATAAACAAAGAAATCGAGAAAGGTGTTATCCTTTGTTCAAATTATAGATAAATGATACCAATGAATTTTCACTGTTCTATACCACCCCTTTTCCACATGTGGCTCATAAAAAAATTGGCAAAAACTCTCAGATGTCATTTATGTGCAATTGATCACCATGTTTAGAGACTTGTATCAAGCCTGTATCTGTATTACTAAGCAGTCCAGAAAATACTTTGCATACTCAATTCAGGTTCCATTTAACTTTTCAATTTTAATTATATTAATTATTAAAAGAGTACTCATCCATCTTTAATATAATGCTATGCCCTAGAGAAATATTGATAATTATAGAAAATACTAATTCACAATTCACAATATTAAAAAAAAAAAACTGAAGTTGTGTGATGTAATAAAGAGAATCCAGAAATCAAATCAGAACTCTTATGTTTAAGAGATATGTGTCATGAGGCTCTAGAGGTGGTTCAACTCTTAAGGGCATGTGCTTCTCTTGCAGAGGACCCAAGTTTGGCTCTCAGGATGTGAACTGAGCAGCTCATAGCCACCTGTAACAAGATTCAAGGGATCTGGCACACCTCTTCTTATCTCTGAGGGCATCTACACACACTAGGCACAGACTAGGAGCACGTGCGCACACACACACACACAAACACACACAAACACAAAAATAAATCAGGCAAAAAGGCATACAACTCTGCTTCCTAGCAAGTGCATAACACTAAGCAAATTAAATTTGAAATAAGATTTTTGTATGTTTAAAACCACAATAAAATAATAACCTTAACACATTGCTCTTTGGAAGATCATGAGAAGCAAATCATAGTAATGTGTTTTGCTAACAGAGCAGTGCCTTGAAGAATTTACTATTAGTAAATGGACTGGACTGCAAGACAAGCTTGCCTGCACAGGTGTCCCGTTTTATTGGGATAATAATAGTATGGACACACACTCAAGTTTTATTCATTTAGTCAGCCAGCTCACAAGACTCTGGTTTCATTTTTATCACCCAAATAATTTCTTTCCAAAATAAAGCTTCTACATCAAATGAACAGCATACATCCAACAGGAAAGGGGAGAAAACTGGCTTAGAATGTTAGAAAAAAGATTTCCAACAATGTCTAACTTCAAAGAAACACCTTCATATTGAGGTAGAGAAATGAAAATTGCCTCTAGTTTCTATACTGAATGAAAAAAAAAATGAAGTTAAAGGGGGAATGCCATTTCTCTTTAGCCTCCAAGAGCAGATCTTACATTTTCTAGTTTTAGTGTCCTCTGAAGTGACTAGGAGTTCTACGTTAAGAGTTGTTAAATTAGTAGTTAGATTTGAAAAGAAAAGAAACACAGTCTTACCTACTTTTTCTCATGTTGGATGTATGAATTCACTTTCTGCATATTGAAGAAGCAGGAATCATTACTGCATTGCATAAAAGTTCAATAAGCATAAGTGTTGTTCCTTTGGGTCAGTGATCATGAAAGTTGGGCTTCATTTCTTATTCTACTGAACATTGGTGCTGTGGAAACTGGACATGACTGGACACCGAATGTATGTTTTGCACTGACCCACTTGGAAAAAGTGATTTTTTTTTTCTTGATGTTCTTGTCAATGTTTGCTGCAGTTATATGTCCTGTGCTTGGAGGCTTTTTTCAAAAGTTGTCATTGGTGGAAATTCTTAAATAAAATTGATTTAATCTAAAAAAGAAAAAACAAAAAGCAGTTGACCTAGGGGAAGGCAGAGAAACCCATCTGACTTCTTGTCTCTACCCATCCCAAATTTTGTGCGCAGTGCAACCAAAGTCCATTAAAAAGTGGGGCACTGGAGACATGATTTACATCCAAATTATACTTGCCCGCACCATCATAAAAAGATGTAGCAACTCAGCTATATTCTGTGGCGATGACTGACAATAACTTTTCTTTATCACAATGCCTTTGATACTCATTAGAGCAGTAATGGATGCTCACAGGAACTTCCCTTTCCATTGTTTCTTCTCTTCTGGAAGAGAATCTGCATATTTTGTGACAAAGTGCTCCTACTTCCTCAGATCCATTTTGTACCTTCTTTTAGAAATTATAAGTATGATTTCGTCAATCATTTTGCAGAATATGATCTCAATTATCATGTCCATAGTAATAAACGAATTTCTTCATCCCTGAAAGAAATGCTTGTTTCAGCAGCATTCCCCATTGCCTACTAAGAAGTTTAATATTGATGAGAGAAGCTGAGCTGTTTCCTATTCCAAGCCGATAGTATGTGTCACAGATATCTATGTCAAACGTTAAAGAAATACAGCAGTAGGAGACAGTGGTACATAGCTCAGGACAATGATAAGGCATAAATGGGCTGCAACACTGTTGGTCTAAGGGGTCACTGCTGTACTTTAGAAAAACATGCCTTTCGTTTCCTATGTATGTGGTTATCACTCTCCAAAATGAAGAAAGCAAATGTCAACCAGCGATAAAAACAGAATAGATTATCCCTTTCCTTTTCCACAGGAGTTTGGAAAGCCTAGGAGCTGACAATAGAAAATGTTCCATGATTCTAAATGTCTCTGTAAATCAACGTTGTCTTATTTTACCTGAATAAAACAATTTGATATTTTATAGTGTCTATACCATTGCGTAATGCTGTAGTCTCAAATGGTTGGTTTTTAAACCTTAAGAGAGAAAATATTTCTCTAAACAGCTTCCCCAGCAACACACCCAACAGCACTTTTTTCAAATAAATCATTCTTTCAAATGTATTTAAGGTTAATAGCCTTAAATGGGTGGAGTCATACCAGCTCTAAAGAACTTCCAAAGCACCTTTTATATTGTCTGAGTACAAAATGTGTAGACATCTCAGAAGGGCACGAATTTCTGTACCAGTTACAGCCTCTTTGTGCACTTTTGCTTTGTGAACAACTTTAAAGGTGCCCCTTTCTGAACAGAATGTCTGTATTTCAAATCCTTCTGCTCTCTTTTCTGTTGTGATTCTCATTATAAACAAGGCTGGAAGTACTTAAAAATAACCATGCCAAACCCTGAATGATCTGCTCCTGGAAATGTCTTCTGTCAAATCACTTAGTCCGATACTTTCGAGTTCAGCCTCACCTAAGTTTTTAAGATATGACTAGAACATATATGAATACTTATCCACAATGCAATAATCGTTTCTTGTCTGACCATCAATTAATGTTCTTGTTACCACCTTGTGTACATTATTATTGTTTGCCTTCTACTAGCACTCCATGCTTCAGTACTCCTATGAAAACAACCCATTAAACTCTTAAAACTTCCTTTGGCTTTTCTAGCATCTTGAAACTTCCTGAGTTCCTCTTACCATCCAGTTTCAAAGACCTAGTGACCATATGGTGAGGTTTAATCAAAGTAACAACCCTACATCTCTGGTATCAATTTTCTGTGTTATTACTTTTGGTGTCTATTACAAAATACCTGACAGAGACAACTTTAGAGGGAGGATTTATTTTAGCTTCATAGTTTAGAGAGTTTCAGTCCATCCATTGAGGATGACCTGGTGGAGAGCACACTGGAAGGAGCCTGAGGCAGAAGCTGCTCATGACTTGGGAGATCAGGAAGTAGAGAGAATGGGAGCAGATCAGGGGGCAAGCTCTACCCTCAAAAGCAAGCCCTTATGATCAACTTCCACCACTTTGGCCGTATCTCCACAAAGTTCCACGGCCTCTTGAAATAACACAACCAGGCAGAAATAAATATTGGAAACAGGGACCTCATGGGGAGATTCCATTAAAAATAATTAAACTTTTTTTGTTTCTTTTTTAATCGATATTTTATTTTTCTCATATCTTTTGGGAAATGTTGCAAGGATTAATTATGAACAACTTTCTTAAAAACAAATATGACAAACTTACTAAATCTGAAAGTTGTTCTCCAGATGGAGTAACTGCAATGGCTTAGAACTTGGAAACTATTCATCTTCATCCAAATAACACTGAGCATCATTGTGATGGTTTGAATGAAAATGTCCCCCATAGGCTTCAAGTATTTGGACATTTTGTCCCCAGATGGTGGTGCTATTTTGGGAGGTTTTAGAAGGTGTGGCTGTCCTGGAGGAAGCATGTCACTGGGGGTGGGCTTAGAGAGTTCTTAAGCCTTGTCAGATCTAGAGTTTCTCTCTTGCTTCCTGTGCCTGCATGAAGATGTGAGAGCTTAGTTTCTGCTGCTCCTGCTCTAGCCACCTCCAGCCACCATGCCTCCCTGCCATGACAGACTGTAATTCCCCTGGAACTGTAAGCTCAAATAAACTTTTCTTTCTATAAATTGCTTTGGTCAGTGTTTTTATCACAGCAACAGAACAGTGACTAATACAGCAATTGGTACCAGGAGTCGGGTGTTGGCTGTGAAGAACCTGACCATGTAGGGTTTTGAAGAAATGTGCAAGACTTTGGAAGGTTGGGCTAGAAAAGCAGTTGACTGCTGTAAGCTGAACTTAACAGGCCGTTCTAGTAGGCATCTGGAAGAAAGTTGTGCTGAGAACAATAACAATGTAGTTCCAGAGGGAAATAAGGGCTTAAGCAGCACTTGGGATATTTTGGCAAAGAGTCTGGCTGGAGTCTGCCTTTGGCCCAAAAGCTTGCCTGAAGCTAAGTTGAAAAGCCATGGACTAATTTCTTTGGTGGAAGAAATTTCAAGACAGATTAACATAGAAGCAGTGGCATGGCTATTAATGGTGAATGTTATGCAGATCTACAGTGAAAGAGAGCACAGGGGGCAGAAAGAAATACAGTTTGGATTGAAAAAGAGCATGAGGAAGATAAATGCTGGAGCCTTGGCCTGTGCTGGAGAGAATCCCTTTGGTAAGGAGATTAAAGTGGTTAAGGAGGGGCCCAGAGATTCAAACTTAAAGTAGAGAGTGCCTCCAGGGCAAGACCACACCCAGTTAAGCCTCCATCTTGTGAAAGGAAAATGCTGCAGGGACCACTGAAGAGAAAAGCTTCTAAAATGGATAAAGCAGACTGGGGTCCATCCCAAACTTGCAGTCAAACTTGGCATTGTCATTCACCTGCTGCTGGTTTTAGAGGCATGAAAGATGCAAGAGCGAAGGGGTCATCAATTATTCCTCTGTGGTTTCAGAGAGCCGCTGAAGCCAGGCAGCATGCAGCAGTAGTTCCCCTGCCTAGAGAAGGCCCTGATAGGCCACTGCATGAAGCTGTGAAGGTGAAGCCTGGTTGGCAGTGGAGACCCCAAAGAAGACATTCACGATGCCAGAGCTGTGAGGCATCTGCCAAGAAGACCTGCATTCAGGGAGTGGTACCAGCACAGGAGAGGGATGTGTGTTGCATGTAGCAAAGCTAGAGAGTCTGAGCCATCTAAGCCCTTTGGAAGTAAAGTCCCAGAAGTTCGATGTGGAGCTACTGGATTTGGTGTTTGCCCTGCTGGTTTTCAGTCTTGTTTTGGTCTTTACTATGCCTCCATTCCTTCCTTTTGGAATGGTAACGTGTATTCGGTATGTTGGGAGTATGTAATTTGTCTTTTGATTTTATAGAGGCTTACAGTTCAGATATTTAGCTGAGTCTCAGAAGAGACTTTGGACTGTGGGCTTTTGAATAGTATTGAGACAGATAATGACTATGAGGACTTTTAAAGTTGGACTAAATGCATTTTGCATTTAATTTGGTCATGAGCCTATGGGGGGTGGAATGTGATGGTTTGAATGAATATTTCCCCCATAGGCCCCAAGTATTTGGACATTTCATCCCCAGATGGTGGCGCTATTTTGGGAGGTTTTAGAAGGTGTGTTTATCCTGGAGGAAGCATGTCACTGGGGTGGGCTTAGAGAGCTCTTAAGCTTTGCAGGATCTCCAGTTGCTCTTTTGCTTCCTGTGCCTGCGTGATGATGTCAGAGCTTATCTTCTGCTTCTCCTGCTCCAGCCACCTCCATCCACCATGCCTCCCTGACATGATGGATTGTAATTCCCCTGGAACCATAAGCTCAAATAAACTCTTCCTTCTATAAATTGCTTCGATCAGTGTTTCTATCACAGGAACAGAAAAGTGACTAATACAATCATTCAATTCTTTTACTGGTCTTTGTGAAACAGGGTCTCTCCCTGTATCCCCACATAGACCAGGCTGCCTCAGACTCATAGAGATCTGCCTGCTTCTGCCTCTCAAGTGCTGGGATTAATTATGTGTGTCACTATGCCTGGTGTCATCCATTCTAATCATTATCCATGATTCAGAGTCCTGTTTCATTTAGTTTTAATGTGAAAGAGTTGAAGAGCTGCCATTATCTTTAAAATTTAAAAGGAAAATTTCAGCTCCAGTCTAGAATGAAAGACATGCTGACCTATTTTGACAAACCTTATTTTAATATTAAACAGAACTAGAATAGAGACATATAGATGGTTGATAGACAGATGATAGATGATAAATGATAGAAGATAGATTAGATAGATAGACAGACAGACAGACAGACAGACAGAGATAGATGATAGACAGACAGATAGATAGATAGATAGATAGATAGATAGATAGATAGATGAGAGATAGCTCATAGATAGATGATAGATAGTTCCAGGGACTTACAGATACATACACCTACTACCTATTGTTATCTTTATTATACTTAGGCAAAGACAATATTTAGCTTGTTTGTGAAACTAAGGTCAATTGTGATGAGGATTAGTTTCAACTACTCAGAGCCCAACACTGATGAATAAAAATGACTTTCCAGGAAAACTAACATATATCAAGATAAGCCTTTAAAACTGTCATTATATGAATCTTAATGACTAAAGGATGTACCCCTCCAAAATTCAGTTCTTTATTTGCAACCAATCTTTGTGATACTGAATCACAGAGAATAAAGGTAAAATTACTCATTAACTTAGTCACATGTTCTTATTTTTATTTCCACAAATATTATTACTTAAGCTACAAATTTGATTTTCCAACTCTATAATATTGTTTTCATTTTACTTTTAATAGCATTGCATTCAAATAATTGCGACATAGAAATTCACAAAAGACCAGACATGTGGTTCGCATATGTAGTCACAAAGTTGGCAGGCAGACGCAGGAAGATCACTATGAGTTTAAGACCAGCCTGGTTGGTCTGTTGAGTTCCAGAATAGCCAGCAACGCATCATGAGACACTCTTAATAAAAGAAAAAAGTCCTTCTTCCCATTTGCCATTGAAAATTAGCTACAAAGTAGGAGATTTGTGTATGCTTCTAATTCCAAAATTGAAGTCAATTAGTAAGCTTTTCCTATGAGCTCATGAGCTAAGATAATGATGAGAGCCTTGCTGGATCAACATCTAGTCATTATACAATGCCTGTGCATGGAGGAAGGATGGGCTGAAATACTTTCCACAGCATAAGTGGATAGTGACATGGAAACCTAGTAAAAACTGTTATCTTCTCATATGTAATGTTGTGCGACTAAAGGGTGGAACATATCTCAGGTGTCCTGAAATATAATGAAGTGACAATAAAGTACACAGCTCTCAAATTAAAATGGTTTTATTTAATGATTTTTCAAGCTTGCCTTTGGTTCTGGTTGTCACTTTGACATACCTGGAAAGAGAAAAGCTTAGTTGAGGACATCTTTTTGCATGAGGCCATGTCTGGGCAGCATTTACTGGATTGCTAACTGATGTCACAGTGCCCAGCCTACTGTGGGCAGGACCCTCTCTAGGAAGGTGGGACTGAGCTATCTAACAAAGTTATCTGACTATCAGCGTGGATGCCCGTAAGTACCCTTCCTCTGTGATTTCTGCTTCAAGTTCCTGCCTTGAGTTCCTGCCTTGGAGTCCTCTGAAGATGGACTACAACCAGTAAGATTAAATAAATCCTTTCCTCCCCAGGCTGCTTTGGGTCATGGTTTTTATCACAGAAGCAGAAAGCAAACCAATGCATCATGGTACAAAGCTGAAGCTGTACAGCCATTCTGAATGTTCACACATGATAGGTCTGAATGTTCATAATAAATAAGCTTCCTACTGGGTCATTTTGTTCACAGCTCATTCACCTCCATCTGAATGTGTTTGTAGCACACTTAAGGTTAAAAAAAGACTAATAATGTATGAAGTTTTATATCTCACCTATCACTTAAAGTTTTACTTACAGCATTTTCGGCTAATAGTGGGCTCAATTGCACACTCTCCCATCATGAGGAACATTTAAACAGATTTTTGATCTTTAGAGTAAAATAAAGACATCATCATTTAAAAGCTTGACTACGCTACTATCCAATTATCATCACTGCAAATGATAACAAAAAATTAATTTTCTACCCTCTAAATAGTCAAGGAATACTTCCTTGTTTATATTTAACTTAATGGCATTGTATTTTGGATGAGACAGATTCTGTTATAATTTATTGAACATACTACTACATAAAGAGAGCACTGCTGATTTCACAGTGTGCACAGTGCTTTCTAGATCAGATCAACAATGAACCTAAGTATAGTGGAAATCAGCCAAACTTGGGCATTGATTTGACATCAGCATTGCTTTTTGATTTTTTTTTTTTTTTACTGTGATCTTTCTCTTTCTAAAACTGCTCACTTTAATCACAAGAAAAGAACACAAGTTTGAAATACCCATTTACACGTAAGGAGTTTTGGCTTTGACTTTTAGGGGCAATATTGGCAAATTAAGTACCACGATTGCCTGTTAGTGATGATGATGTCTATATGGGAATAGTGTCATCAGTTTGCCTCACTTGAAAAATTATAACTCCAGCTGAAAAGATGAATTTTTTACATAAAGTCTTTTACTACAAACCTTCAATTAAAGATAAATGAGACATCATTATTAAAATAATGCTTCAATCAAAAGAATTATAAAAAAACACTTTAACATAAAAAGAGCTTACAATTAAGTTCCAGTGTGATGTTATTGTCACTTTTATTTATTTTAGCAATAAGTTCTAATATATAGAAGTATCATAATAATTCAAAGTTGTTAGTAAACAATAATTAAAAAATGTATTTACCACTATGGGTACAATAACTGTAAAATGTATTTATTTTCTTATTCAGTGTGTGTGTGTGTGTGTGTGTGTGTGTGTGTGTGTGTGTGTG
>NW_008360332.1:1789516-1792106 GCF_000622305.1 Nannospalax galili
CAGGAATACAGGTTAGAGACAACTCACATGAGTCAGTTCTTTCCTTCTACCCTGTGGATCCCAGGAATCAAATTTAGGTCATCAGTCTCTTATGACAAGTGTTTTCATCCACTGAGCCATCTTACCAGGCCCCTGGTATCTTTTGAACTCTAATGAGATCTCACACACATACACACACACACACACACACACACACACACACACACATTTCCAAAGCATTTATAAATTAGTAATAATTTATAGATATTCATATTTACAGAATTACACCTATATGATTGTGCTTATGCCAGAAATAAAACAACAATAGTTATTCTTCAAAATACGGAGTGATTTAATAAATCAAGCTAGGGAAAAATGTGTTCAGAGTCTCTTGGTAATATCTGAGCAATGCTGAGTTAGCTTAATAGAAACTTTTAGGTGTCTCTTGCAGGGTGTATAAGTTCTTATGGATAACAAACACGTACATTATCATTATTACATCAAATGATTAACTATATTATCTCTTATCCTTTTGGGGGGAGGGATGTCTACCTGTAACCCCAGGTAGCCTGAAATTCACTATGTAGACCAGGCTAACCTCCATTTAACATAGGTCTGCCTACCCCTATGTTGCTATGTGGTTTTCTTAAAGACATGAGCCATTGTGCACCACTATTTCATCTTTATATTTATGAAAAAAAGTTTATTTTACTCATGAATTTAATTCACACATGGCTTAATTTGAATACTTTATCTACTGCATTAACACTTGTATAATAAGCAAAAACAGATACAAATGCCTTACCAAAAGTTATATATTTCCCTAACATTTGCATTTCTCAAAAGTTAAAGGGCCTACTAAGAACAGCTTCTGGGTGAGTAGACTCTGCCCATTTTATTATATAGTTTGATCTTTGATGAAGCTCACATCAAAGGACTGCTTCTGCAACCTATTCAAGTAGCTTGCAGTTACTGGAGATGAGTTAACTGCTTCCTATAAGTCCTACTGAACTTCTCATCAGTGATAAAAAGGCACAGTTGTTGGGACTGTGGGAAGGGTGGGACAGTGTGCCAGCTTCATCCTCACACACACAGTGTTCTCTGCCTGCAGGAATGCTGAGATGTGATTTCTGTTCTTCGAATTAAAAGGCTTTGTTTTCATGCCATTTACTCTGCACTTGAGCACATGACTGACTGTGTGCATGTAATAGGTTAAAATGGCAGTGTCCAACTTTGAAGGTAAAGTGACGGTCTTGCTTCTTTATGTCAATGTTTGAGTGGTGCAACTGTTAGGTCCCTGGGGATGCTGCAAACTATTTCATTTGGTTTATTTATTTAACCTAGTCCTACTCATCCAGTGCAAGGCTCTCATTTTTGTGCTCTCCCTAAAAAAGCTCTATTGCACGGATGATTTAAAGAATATTTACCAAGTGGCTCAGCACTTACACAAGCCCATTAGGACAGACGTGAGACTTCCCACTGCCCCTGCTTTTTCAGTAGAACACCAGAAGAAACCCTTAGAGCCCAGGTTTTATTTGTGCTGGAAACTAGGAATCACAGGCAAGAAATATTTAAAGAAACGAGTATCTATTGTATGCTGAAATCAAAAGCTCAAAATAATGTTTCACTGTAAGAAATCTATTTAAAGCAACAACAGGAAACAGTATATTTTCTAGAAAGAAGTAACCAACTCTATTGGCTTATCTCCTCATTGACTTTATAATCATGTAACATGAATGGATGTGTTTGGACAAGGCTGTCTCTACCTCTATGTTATTTACAAAACTTGCTGCCAGTCATTTTATGATTATTTGTTAGTACACATCAGTACTTTCCAAAGATCATCCTCATTGCACTTTTGAAAGTGTGGGGACATAGTGAAAAGGGACAGGAAACTCACCTATCTGATTTCATTATGTTTCCTGCCCTTAAAAAATATTTAATTTTCCTGTCCTGTCAATCTTTCACATTTCAGTCATTGCATTGACTCAGTGAAAAAGAATTTAATTATGGTTATGTTCATCATTTCTATATATTGTTTTGAATATTCATGTTATAGCAGTCACAATAACCAATTTTTTCCTTGATACCTTGAATCTCATTTGAAATGGATTACTTCTTCCTTTTCTGACTCACCTAAGGATATGCTCTGAATGTCTGATCATACTATAAACAGTAAAACTTTAGAAGCTAGAAAAAAAATAATAATCCTTGAGAGCAGAAAATTGTTAATGTGCTTTAATTGACTTAGAAAGTGAAGTTGACCTCTTAGAAGAAAGCGAACCTGTGAACTGAGGAGTTCATGTCTTTCACGGGACCATTTATCCACAAAAAGAAGGAACCGTCACAAAAAGAAGGAACCGTTAATGATTTCCCTTGCCAGCAGATGCTGTCTGTGAAACTTGGATTTCTTGTACTTTGTACAGCAATAATCTGGTATGCTTAGTGCTCCTGAAGGAGGTCTTAGTGGATCAAAAACATAAGAAAAGAAAGAAAGAAAGAAAGAAAGAAAGAAAGAAAGAAAGAAAGAAAGAAAGAAAGAAAGGAAGGAAGGAGAGAAAGAGAAAGAGAAAGAGAGAGAGAGGGAGGGAGGGAGGAAGGAAGGAAGGAA
>NW_008360332.1:1792176-1826948 GCF_000622305.1 Nannospalax galili
AAGGAAGGAAGGAAGGAAGGAAGGAAGGAAGGAAGGAAGGAAGGAAGGAAGGAAGGAAGGAAGGAAGGACAGGGCAAGCTTGCTTGCTTATGTCAAAAGCAGAACTGACGTTTGCTTGTGATGACCCTGAAGGAGAGTTCCCGATTTCTTTCCTAACGAGGTTTCACTTGAATTTTAGAACTGTTCGAAACTTATGAAATAATATGAGTACTGATTCATTTTCAAAAGTAGAGTTAGATTTGGATCAGTAAACACAGATTTAACCCTCATGATGATTGTAATATGTGCCTTACATTAGCACACAATGATAAAGAAATCGTGGGAGAGTGTTGTTTTGTTCTGTTTTTTTTTTTTTTTTTTTTCCTTCAAAAAGGTCCCCACGAGAGGCAGAGTCAGCTTTGCAGTGGTGTCACTGTTCAAGATGAACGCCCTGACATGTTACACTGAGGAACTTGCAACACCAAGGACAGCACTTCTGTTTCTTTTCATTTCATTTGGATCTTCGGTTGTGTGGCATAGTCTTATCACGTGACTGAATTAGAGTTTTCACAAATCAAATGCACTAAACATATTTATCCATGAGTTTTCTTTCATATCCTTTCTGCCTCAAGTTCTTGATAATATTTACAAAGACCTAAATAACAGAAGTACAGAAGTCCAGGTCAACTACAGTGAAAGACATGGCTGCCTAAGTCGTGGGTTTAACAAGTTTAACCATCAAGATTAGAAAAATCTAGCCTGGAAATTTGTTTAAGCAATTAAATCCCTTTGTCTGATCACAGGAAGACTAGAGCTCAGCATCATGTAACAAGCCAGGCATCAATACAAAGGTCTGTAAAACCAGCTCTGAGCAGGGCAGAGACAAGAGGTGGCCTGGTGCTTGCTGGCCTCCAGTCTAGCAAAGAGCAAGCCCCAGGGTCAGGGAGAGATCCTGCCCTGAGTATGTATGCAGTGATATAGGGGACATGCTCCCTTCTGGCCTTTGTATGTGTGGACAGCTGTGTACAGGTGGCCATACACTCACAGGGATGCTTACACAAACACACATATAAAACAGGATTGGGCAAAAGATAGAAAGATTAAATAGTCACATGCTAAGATAATAATGAAAACATGTTTAATGTTTAACATTTATTAACAACATTACCAGGAGCTAGATGCTAAGTTAGAATTTATAATCCAAAGAAAGAATGTGAGAATCAGTCAGAACTATAGCTGCTCATTTGGAATATTTATTCATTTTATACTGTGGGGGCTCTGTTTGGCATCTTCTAGCATCAGGTGCCTGATCTGAAGCCAAGGAACCAGTGGCGGGAATCCACAGCATCACTATACACTTCTCTTTGATACCATATTTCTGACCCTACAACTGCTTTGATGCAGCCTAGTCAGTGCTGTGCAAAGTGAGATACTGCAGTTTCACAGGGAAGCTTGTTAGAAATGCAAATGACTGAGTTTCACCCCAGGTGAATCAGAATCTTCACTATCTGGGTTTTCAAACTTGCATTTTAACAAACTCTCAAGGTGATTCCCAAGCCAAATATGAGGCGCATGGCTCTGTCAAAGGGCAGAAGGTCCTAGGAATCCATTACTCCATTTGGCAAAGTCCTTGTTTTTCACAGTTATACATCCATTCCTCTATTTCCTGGTTATTTATACTCTTTCCAAATATATTACTCATAAAGCTCTCCTGTCAATAGACTGCATGGATTTACTCTGTTTACAATTTTCCAGATTAGCAGTAGAGTACTACTGGTTCTATGTAGGTCTATATAATAATACCCTTAGCTGATTTATGTCAGAATTGTATAAGAGCAACAATAAATTTCTCCAGCTATTTCTCAAGAGTTGTATTTTCTTATCAGGAGACACACACCATCACTTCAGGTCCTTCGGGGACCAGGTAGAGAATACATCAATATATATATACTCAGACCTAGAGAAAAATGAGTATTACCACAAAGATGAAATACCATTAATTACTGAAGCTTCAGTGTGTTTCCTTAAGGTAACAGGAACACAGATGACACAAGTCATCCTTAACAAGAAGACAAACGCCTGTGACAATGTAACTGGTTCAACTGGAACCTACTCACCTTCATCCGTTCCTGCAAGGCAGACCTCTCTGTCACCTACGGCACACAGGCACCACACTCGTTCAAGTACACGAAGCAACCTTCCTCTCTCGTACTTTAGAGACAACTCACCCAGGCATGTGCTTCATAAAAACAAAATAAAACCAGCAGCACCCCTTCTCCCTGGCCTTTACATTTTTTTTTGTTTTGTTGGGTTTTTTGTTGTTGTTGTTTTGGTCTTTCTGAAACAGGGTCTCCCTGTAGCCCCAGCTGCCCTGGAACCCACTATGTAGACCAGGCTGGCCTTGAGCTCACAGAGATCAGCCTGCCTCTGCCTCCTGAGTGCTAGGATTAAAGGCGTGCACCACCACGCCAAGCAACAATTTATGTTTTAATAATATTTTATTTTTTCTTTCTTTTATTTTTTGACAAGATCTCCCCAGTCCCAGGTTACCTGGAAGTCACTATGAGGACCAGGCTGACCTCAGTCCCACAGAGAGATCTGTCTGCCTCTGCTTCTGGAGGACTGGGATTAAAGATGTGCTCCACAATGCTTAGTCAGATATTTAATTCTTTAAGAGTTTCATACAAAGCGTCTTGGTCATAGTTAGCCCCCTTCCCATCTCCTCGCAGATCCACTCCCACCTCCACACCCTCCGCCCTCACGTCCTTTAAGGATTTTAGGGCTGCCTATCAAGTCCACTTTATATTCCCCAAATCCTCTTATGTGTGGATCCATTCCCTGGAACCTGGTCAACCTACCCAGCATCACACCCTTAAATAAAACAGCCTCTCCCTCTCCCAGCAGCTGCCAATTGACAGTAACCCCTTAGATAAGGCTAGGGCTTCTTACCCATCTCCCCTCTTCATACTGAGATTTTGTCTGACTTCGTTTACATGTCTTGTGCATGCTGTCACTTTATGTGTATGAGTGTTTTGCCTATATGCATGTATGTCTATATCCATCTATGTCTGGTACCATCAGAGGCCAGAAGAGGGCATCTGATTTGGTGGAACTGGTGTGACAAACAATTTTCAGTTGCCATGTTGGTGGTGGTCTCAGAAGGCAGAGGACCTGCATTTGAATCATTGCTCTATCATTTTCTAGAGTTTATTTGTTTTTGATTTTGGGTTTCTTTACTTTGAGAAAACATCTCTAAGCTTTGGTGTTTGTGTTTGTAATAAAGAAAAAAAGACTGCTATGTAAGTTATCACCCAGATTAAAAAAGATGAAGTGACTAATTGCCCATGACAGGGTAGGTGCTCTGTGTTGCTTAGTTTTAATGTGTAGACTGATGAAACCGAGGTTCCATTAAGAGAAGAATTCAAGGTACTGTGAAAACATAGTATGTGAATCTACTCAATAGTAGAACATTGGATAAGGGTTCCTAGGTCCGTGGCACAACCTGTACTTGCACTGTAAGTCCTCCTGTGCTGTGTTCACCTTGTGCTGTGTTCACCTAGAAATGATATGGACCTTAGTTATCAGAGGCTCATCATGAGATCACACGCCTGGATCTGTTTCATCTTGACTTTAGTGATGCAGCATTTATCAATTCACCTTACTTTGGAAGAGACCCGTAGGGTAAGGGATTGGCCATCTTGTATTTCAAGGGTCTCCCCAAGTCTTGTCTAGAATTACTTTTCTCGCACAACCATTTTTATATTTAGTTGAGCAGCACTGAAATGATCTTGCTTCCTTGCTGTTTGGCAAATGTTCTAATTGGTTATGTTTTGCTACCCTGGGAACACTATTAGACAAAATTGCAACAAAAGACATCAATAAAAAGGCAAAAGGCTTCAAATCGTTGAAATCACCAATGTTATTAATACTATTAAAATGCTAATTGCTCTTCGGTGGAGATTCAGTTGCAGTTCTGAAGGAAATGCTTAGGCAGCAGGATCTGATGCATGGGTTATTGGTTCCCTAAAAGGGAGAAAATTCTCTTTTGTTTGATTTATAGGAAGGAGAAGGCATTCCAAGGCGGTACCCTGAAGTGACTGCCTGCCTCCCAGGGTCAGAGGCACCTTCAGCCTCACCCCCACCCTAGGTGGTCCTTAATTGCTACTACACACTGCCTGACTGTAACTTATTGTTTGCACTGCACATGACCTTGGATGCAAACTAGGGCACTGTGAATTAATCCCTGTAATATTTCGTGTTAACATCTGTGGTGTCACCAGGCTTTATTCAGAGGCAAAAGCAAAGAGCCATATCTGCCCCCTCGCTGCATTTTTTAACATGTCTGTTCTGTTGTTTGCCACACAACCTTCATGGAATGCCTATAAAAGAATAAATACATTTATTTTTTTCTGGAACAAAAAAATAAAATTTAGGCGATGCCACTGGACCAAAATAAAAGCAATTTTTAACGACAACAAAAAAATCCCCTGAATACTTGTACTTACATCACTATCATCTCGCTTTCCTTGCCTAGCACTTGCTTTAAAATAAGAGAGAATACTATTTACTTAAGCAAAATGATTTCATTTATCCATTTTGGCATAATTTGCTGATGAAATGTACTCATTGAAGAGAAACTTTGCAAAAACTTGAACATCTAGAAATAACACAGAATAGTGCTTCATGACTTGAGGGATACTTGCGAGAGAAAGTGAGTTAATAAAAATTCAATTACTCAAGCAGGAACTTTTCTAAGACCCTAGAGTTAAAACCTACCTTCAACACACCTGTCTGCTTTCTATAGACACGCATAAGCATGTGGGGATTCTAATAAACACACCAACACACTTGGTTTCAAAAATGTTTTGGGCATTTCTTTCATGTAAATGCAAGTGACAAGATTTGTAGTTCATATCATCAAGTTGGGGACTACATTTTACATAAACACAGAAATTTATCAGCAATGATAATAATTGCAAGCATTTAAAAGAAAATGGTAAAGTGTTCCAGACCCTAATACAGGACAGGTGAAGACAGACCCCTCAGTGGCATTACAATTAAGTGGCCTCCAGTCACTGTTGAATGCATACCGACTTGCTGAGGTCATTGGTCTCCAATTTCACAGATCTCAGCAATTAGAGGAAGGAATCGTCATCTATGGTGTTTCTTTGACAGACCTGAACCCAGTGGCTTTCTAATTCTTTTTTAATATAATGGAAAGCAGGGGCTGGAGCCATGGTTCAGTGGTTAAGAGCACCGACTGCTCTTGCAGAGGACCCAAGTTCAATTCCCAGCACCCACATGGTGGCTATAAACCGTCCTTAACTCCAGTTCCACGGGAATCCAAAGCCCTCTTCTGACCTCCACGGGACTGCACGACACAGGTGCACTCACATACATGCAGGCAATACACTCATACACATAAAAATAAAAATAATAAATAAAATAATATATAACATAATGGAAAGCAAAGTAATGAAATTACAAGGAAAACCTCCTAACATGAACCTGTAGTACACCCAGTGTAGAGCTTGAAGTAGCATGTAGTTTTAAAAAAGAACTGGTGTGTAGAAGAGTTTCAGGATGTTAGCACATTCCATTGGGGACCACACAGATCCCACTGTCTTAGAGGTTAACTAGTGATTGGCAAATTGAGCAAGGAATGAGCCACATGAAAACAGAAACAGGAGGGTGAGTGGAGGAGGAAGGTATCTGGAGAATTGGTCCAGTTAAAAATTCATAGGAAAAACCTGCTGGAAAGAGAGTTAATGGTTTAATGAATAAATTATTACTAAACACCCAGAGGTTATAGGTTAACACAGAAGGCTTCAACCATAATGGCTTAAGAGCTGCTGTACCAGACATACTTATTTTTTGCCATTTTGTTGAGAGGGGGATGTTCTAAATAGACTGTAAATCAAATATTGATTGTTTAAAATACTGAAATTACTTTCTAGTTGATTTGGGGGCTTACTATTATAATATTCCCCTTGTGAAATGGTGTTGAAGAAAAGAAATGGAAAAAAAAATGTTTTGTGCTAAAGAAAATGAGGGTTTACTGACAATACTGGTCAAAGTAATAGGTTTTCCTTAAAATAGACACTTACGCATTACCACTTCTATGTAAGATCTCTCTTAGTTTTATGAAATGATTCATCTTTTCTCTGTCACTCATTCAGCATATGATCACATTTAACACTCACTTATCTGGAGAAATATTTCAGTTCCAGTGTAAATTAAATTGCACTTGGCAAATACACATTGCTCGATGCATAAGAAGTAATGGAACAGAAGATGAGGAAAGACAGTTTATTTTAAAGTAATGTCAAAGTATAATTAATATCATTAGCATTTATGAACAAAGGGTTGGAATAAACAGTGTTATCATGTTCCTGAAAACAGACTATACTTTGCAATCTCTTATTTGTTTTTCATAAAAAAATATTTTCCCCTATTTTGGGCAAAGTCAGCATCAATTAATTATGTCTTATTTAGTTACATCCTTTAGTGCTATGAATCATTCATTCCGTTTCTGTGATTTTACCTTTGAGACTGTAAACGGTATATCTCAGTATATTGTCATATTATAATATGACAACACAATGCAGTAATGAAATACTGAAAGAATTATGAATGTCATGTTTCTCGCTGAGGCCGTCTGTGTTCATCCCCACTTCCCAGAACTCTTTCTTAGCCTCTACTAGATTCTTTCAATGCACTTTTTCTCTAATTCTACCATAATTCATTACGTTTGCAGTGTTTTTTTCTTTACAAATTATGCTCCTTTAAACTTAATGGGATTAGGAAGAGAACAGTAACTAAGGCGTCTAACCTCTTAATGAAAGCTTTCTTAGCTCTACAAATCCTTGCCCAAATCTCTGAAATTCCTGCTGGGAAAAGACCTGACTCTTAAAGCACTTTTATCCCCATTTGACCCTCTTGGGGCCTTATTTTCCCGATTTCAAGTCACTTAATTGCATGGGTCCCCATTCAGCCTGCTGTGTGAAGGGTAAGGCCATGTGTATCCTGCTCACTGGCATTACCCTAGCATTCAGAACGGCGTCTCAGACAATGTAGGGAAACAACAAATAGCTGTTAAATTAATCTGGACTGCATACAGCATAGATTGCAGAATCAATGCCCAGCATGCTATGTTGTGTTCACTTATTAAGTAATCATTTAGAATAGGAATACTAATTGTGAAGATAGTTAACATTTATCAATTTGTCCCTAAATGCTGGAGATGACTCCAGACTCTTTACATAGATTAATTCACTTAAGCTTCACAAATCCAAGAAATAGCTTTGTTTGACTGCCTGCTTCACAGACAAGAAAATTGAGCACTAGAAGTCTGAATCGGTTTCCTGAAGTCAATCTCTTAGTCAAGCTTGCTACTTCAACTTACATTATGTTTTGAAATCCACTGACATTTTCTTTTGAGCCCCTACATAATATATCCAAATTACCAACCTCACACTACAATTTTTTGTAATAATTATTTCTATAAGATCTTCATTATCCTATAATATTCTGAGTTTTTCTCCTTCATTTTCTTTAAGAGATACATTTTATACCAATGTACTATATTTTCAAGTTATAAAAATACATATCTAGTCATTCATTAGAAAATCATTTTCTCTTATCGGCTTTCCTCAGGATAAATGGATAACAGCACAATTATACATACTAGTTTCTTAGATGCCTTCTGCTCAGAGTAAGATAAGATTACTTTAGGAACTTTCAGAGTCATCCTTGCAAACATCAGCTGCCTCTGTGTGTGTGTGTGTGTGTGTGTGCAAGTGCAAAAAATTAGTAAGTGTGTCTTTCTAAGGATTCAACTGAGGTCCTTTGGCACTTCAGTGAATGATCCATATTCCAGCCTTAACTGCCCATTTTTAATTAAATACTTCTTTTCATCTTTCTTTTAATCACAATATTTTATTTACCTCCAGTGACTGAGGAGCTCCGCTCAATTTTGTATGTCCTTCAAATATCTCATTGCTAGAGTAAATACAATCTGATAATTGATAAGCTTTAAGGTTAGGATCAATTTAGTCTATACCTGTCATTGCCACAAATATAATAAAATTCCTACTTCACATTACTGCTGATTATTGATAATTGTTTTTCTCAACATCTAGCATATCTGTAATCCTCTATGCATTGCTCCTCTTTCTTTAAATCTCTATTATTTTTATTTTTTATGTGTGTGAGTGTATTGCCTGCATGTATGTAAGTGTATCCATTTTGTGCAATGCCTGCAAAGGTCAGAAGAGGGTGTTGGATTCCCTGGAACTGGAGTTACGGACAGTTGTTTGCTGCCATGTGGGTGCTGCTAACCTAACCTGGGTCCTCTACAAGAGCAGCCAGTGTTATTAACTGCTGAGCCATCTCTCCAGCCCTGAAATCCCATTTCTAAAAGTGCTAAATTTAAGTAAAATATGATTTGTATAACAACTGTGTTTCTTTATTCTATTTGTTACTTAGTTTGACCCTTCAGTATTTAATACATTGAACTACATTTTATACCCCAAGGGGAGCTTACAGTTTTTGCATAGCAGAGTTTGTTGATACTGATCATGCATATATATATATATATATATATATATATAAATTATTTATTTCTTGGATATATTCTTTCTTGGATTATTTTTCCTTCAAGAATCACAAAGCCTCTGAAAATCATTCTCAATATGCCCTGGAAATGGCTTGCAAACCAACATAAATTTCATGGTATTAACTGTAACTCATGGGCAGAATAAGATCAGGCATTGCTCTGCATTCGTTTGGAAGTGGACACACCTCAGTGAGTATTTCTCAAAGTTATTGAGAGTTGTCCATATCTAACGGTACATCCTTGGCATTAGGACAAGATTTCTTTTCAATCCTCATCTCTTCTAATTGAAATATTCGTCTTTGTCTCTAAAATTGTCTGAATAGCTTAATTCAGCCAAGGTATTTCAAGAGTTGGGTATGATAGTCTTGAGAGAATTCAAATTTACAAGATGTGTTCTGGTCATGGCAGTACGTTAAATTGTGTTGACTAAATACTAAAAGGATAATTTTATTTCTAATTAAAAGTACCTTAAAGTGTTCGTGGTGCCACATGTCTTTAATCCTAGCACTCAGGAAGCAGAAGTAGGCATATCTTTCATAGCTATCACTCACTGCAAATGAATATCTAACAGACCTATCCACACAAACCCAAATTGCAAATGAACAAACCATCTGCTTGTCTCCCTTACAACTGTAATGAGCATCCGTTCTCTTTGTGTTTGATTATTTAATGGACTGAAGTCAGGTAATAATAAATAGGTTTCTCACTGTACACAGCTTGACTTATGTTTAATAAATGAAATGTAACTGCTATTCTCTTGATAGATGTGTTCTACTGCCTACCATCAAATAACAGAACATAACTCAGCACCCACAAAAGTTTATTATAAGTTGTTGCAGTAATCAATACTGAGAATATATGATTTAATAGAATTTCTTGTTTATAAGACATGAGGATTTAAATTAGGGTAAGCTCAATATAACATAGCCATTTAAAAGGTAATAAATTTTTGGTTATACTGTCAGTGTTACCACATTTAAAATGAAAGATACTTATTTTATTATAGCTGAATAATACAAATAATTATGAGTGTGCCTAAGGTGAAATTCTGAAAGCTTGCTATGCCAGGAAAAAGGAACACAGCAGTACAAAGAATCAGGATTAGATATGAATGTGACTTGACATTTATTCACAACTCAAAGAACGTTCTCTTAAAGATGTCAAGAAATAAAATAATAAGCTTAATCAAAAGATATCAAGCTATGTGTCAGAGAAGTGGTTCAAGTTATTTGACAAGTGGATTGAAATAATTCAGAAGAAAGCTCAGCCCTTGAAATCTGGTGGACCAAGTGAACTCTAATTCCCCTTTCAACATCAAAATACTGTGCTTTTGAAATGCACATTAAAATAACCATGCAAGTCAATAAATGCCAGTCACCAAATAACTCATAAGTGCTGTGGGAGATTAGAAGTGGGAGAAATAAAAACTTCTGTGGTAGAAAAAAGCCTCAGAGAAGTAATTGGATTTAAATTGGACCTTCAGGGGAGGAAGAGAAGAGAGTATGTTAAACCATTACATAAAAGAAGACATTTGATCAAAGATTAGAGAAATCCAAGTACTCACTGGATAGCAAAGAAAACAATAGTAATGGCAAAACTTCGCACATGCACGCACGCACACACACACACACACACACACACACACACGTTTTCTAAACTCATAACAAATGTTGCCTTTTAGTCCCACAGTGTAGCAACCCCACAAAACAGCATCAATCTCATTTACACAAAAGGAAAATGAGATTTTTGCATACTCATGACATAACTGCAACTGCAGCTGGGGTTCATGTCTTCTAACTAATTTCAAAGTGTGTGTGTGTGTGTGTGTGTGTGTGAATGTGAGTGCAGAGACCACAGGAATCTGAACCCTCTGGAGCTGGAGTTATGGGAAGTTATGAGTCTCCTGATGTAGGTGCTGAGATTCAAACCTCTGCAATGGTAGTACACGTTCTTAACTGCCGAGCCATCTCTCCAGCCCCTGCATTTTATAAGTTAATTCAAAATGCTCTACTTTATCTAGAATTATGTTCCATGGATAGGGAGTAATATTTATTAAAAATACTAGATGTATTCATGTGTACTGCAGCTTGGCACACGTAAAGAAGTTCCAAATCTTGAATGTCTAGTAATATATTAATAATATTTCTTAATTGGATACATTTCATGGAAATGAGTTTCTCTGGAAATATTCTATGAATCCAGTCATTTCAAGGTAAATGAATCACGTGTTACTGAGTCTTGCATCACAATCTGCACAACTGTTATCGAATCCTGTGTTGAACATAAGCAATTCATAACGACAGGTTGCTGCTGTATTTCAGGGTGCTGTGTGCCTTTTAGTACATTTATTTACTGAGTATGGAGAGGGCACAAATGCCATGGCCCTCATCTGTAAGTCAGAGGATAACTTGTCAAAGTTGATTATTTTCTTCCACCATGTGGGTCTCAGAAATCAAATTCATCAGGCTTGGCAGCAAGTGCCTTTACCTCCTGAGCCCTCTTGCTAGCCCAATTCTGTTTCTTGTCTACGTGTGTAGGTAGATGGTCCCGAACCGCCTTAACTGATTCCTTTTGCTGGAATTATTATTCATCAGTCTCAATAAAGTGGTCACTATTCCAGGGCAGGTTTTTGCTGATCCTTCCACAAAAATAAAGATTTCTGCTTCCCTGCTTATTTTTCCCATTTCTACGACATGGGATAACTGCATGTGATTCTGAAGACGTGTTTTATACCATGCCCAATGTCCTAATGGAATAAGTTCAGAAATATCAGAATTCCTGTTCTTCTCTATACACAGAAGCAACAAAGCACCTGGATTTGTAGACACTAATAGAAACCTTTTAAATAAATGGATAAATGAGTAAGTTTTTTAATCAAGTGTATCGTTAATCAATGAGTGTGTTGACATCTTTTGGTTGGCAATTGTTCTAAAACAATAAGATTCATTAGAAAGTCATCTGTGTTACTTCTTTCTTTTCATCAGAAGCTGTTTATTTTGATATTTAGGAAAATAACACCCCCACACATACATGATATAAAAAAATAGGAGATCCAGCTCAGTGGTCCTTTGATTAGGTGACTTCGAAAATGAGAGATGTAGAGCAGGAGGACTGTGCTGGATGCTTTAGTGTCAACTTGACACACCTGGGTTGAGGGAGCCTCAATCAGGGAATTTCCTCTATTGGACTGGCCTGTGGCCATGTCTGGGGGGCATCTTCTTGATGAGTGATGTGGGAGGGCCCAGCCCACTGTAGGTGGTGCCATCCCTGGGCAGGTGGGCCTGTGTTGCATAAGAAAGCAGGCTGAGCAGGGGCCAGAGGAGGAGGCCAGTAAGCAGCATTCCTCCATGGCCTGTGCTCCAGTTCCTGCTTCCAGGTTCCTGCCCTGCGTTCCTACCTTGGGCTCCCTGATGAACTACAACCTGGGAGATGTAAGCTAAATAAACCCTTTCCTCCCCAAGTTGGTAGTGGTCAGTGTTTTGTCACAGCAATGAAGAAACAAACCAGGACAAGGTCTGAAGTATTAGAAGTCTCTATTGATAATAGAAGGTAATTCTTGACATATTTTTACATGGGTTTGAATCCTGAAAAACACTTGGCAAACGATTCTGACATAGGAACATATACTTAATAAAATACAGTTCAGATGTTGTCTGCACCTTTTCTGTGTCTGAAAATATAATATCAAATAAAAATGGAAATAATTGGGGTCATTTACATTATTTAAGTCATTTCTTTCCTGGATTTTGACATGTTTCTCCACAGAATGAAGTTCAGTGAAATCACAGTATTTTATTAATATGTAATTATTTTAAAAACATACACATTCATATAGCCACAACTCTAATACCATGCCTAAAATATTACAGAGACAAAAGTTCAGAAACAAATGTCTTGATTTCTTATGTTTCCATGTCAAATTTTGTCAAACAAATTATCACACATAAAATTTATTATCCAAACACCCAGAAAAATTTTCAGAAATAAGAATGAAGGAAATCACCAGTAGTGGTATATGCAGTCATGTAGGAAAACTGGAGGTGTCATATATCATACAACTAGAATCTTAGTAAATATGTAGGTTTAGGAATTCCACTAGCTTTAGAATATATTAAAGTAGAACAAACAACACACACGCTTGTTGGAAAATCTAAGCAGGGTTGTTGCTGTTTACATCAATAAGAATCTTATTAGCAATGATAGTTCACAACAAAGATACTGAGATACCTGCTCAAATTGTCAACATGTCACATAAGATTTAAAGTATGTTCAGGGAAACAGTTTTTAAAAATTCTGATGACATACAGCATTCAAGTATATTTATAAATGGAAAAACACAATTGAAACGGGATTGAATATTATTTCTGTCCAATGACAGGCATCTCTATAGCTCTGTCATTTTTTTTTTTTTTTTGAGACAGGGGGTCCTTGTAGCCCTAGCTGTCCTGGAACTCACTATGTAGACCAGGCTGGCCTCAAACTCACAAAGGTCAGCCTGCCTCTGCCTCCCAAGTGCTGGGATTAAAGGCGTGCACCACCAAGCTCTGTCATTTTTATCTCCCTATATAGATGACCCTAGATCAGTGACTCTACCCTAATACAATTTTCCACATTTATTACTCATTTATTAGTGCAATTAAAGAGAACCAATCAAAGAATCTACCAACCCAACAATAATGGTCCATACAGGCAACTGTTTGTCAGTTTTCAGCTGGTTAATGGGCAAAGTCACAGGCACTATCCACACTTCTGCACTATATCTGTAAAACTGAAAAGCCATGCTTGGTATTTAAATTGTGATTTATTAATATGTTAGCCATTGGTCATCATTAACCCTATAGGAAACCAGCAGTATCAGTCAATTAGCTCTTATTAGAGGCCTAATCATGGAGAAAACATTGGATGTCTCAATCACTAACATAATAATTTTTATGGCCACATTTACTTACAGTAAAATACACTCTACGAACAAGTAACTGGAATATCATTGAAATATAATGGTGCTGCTTGAGCTACGCATGGCAGACTAATTCACTGAGACATCAAAGTTATTGCAGTGGCAAAGGTTTTTACGTGTTGTATGATTTTGTGATGTGGCAATTTAACTTGATTATTAAATCAGTACCAGTCTAGGAAAATACTGACACTTTTCTAATAAAACCACTCTGCTACATAGCTAGTGATAAATAGTGTGCCAGCAAATTCATTCTGTAATGTCATAATTAGGTTCTTGTTAAAATGACGATATGAAACAAAAAGTACGCTATGCTCAATATTGCACTCCTCATAATGAAACCAAATGTTAATTCTTTCTGTTCATGCATTTATTATTTTGATTATACCCATCCCCAGCCACTGAAATAATAATCTAAAAATAGTTTTCAACTACTATAAATGTAGCATTGCTCAAAAAGTATACCTCATGTTACTTATGAATAATTGATTCTGTGCTACGAAGCCATTGAACATTATTTATTTTTATGAAAAAGAGTTGTAAACATATTTGTTAGTAGATTTCTAATGGAATTTAAATGAAATATCACAATGTGTGAGGAGCTTATTTTGCTCAATTCAATCTCTAGAAGAGATAATTTTTAAAATATCAAAAGTACTTCTGTGAAATTAAAATAATAAAATATCTGACATTTAATTCATTCATTCAATAACATATATGACATTTCAGAGAAGGCAAAGAAATATATTCTATCTTTGGAGAAAAAAGCAAAACAAAACAAAACAAAAAACAAAACAAACAAAAAACCCTTCATATGTTGCTCCAGGCTGTAGTATATAAAATATGATCTCAATGTATCATGAACACTGAAAATTTAATTGGCTAGTGTAGAGTTTATGAAGTATATGAGATTCTGTGTTTCTTGTAAGGAAACATCCTAACTTCCAAACCAAAGGTTTCTTAACAATGATAGTGTGGAACACAATAAAACCAAATGTATTGTGAATCACTCAGTAATTTATTACTCTAAGGCAATCAAGCCTTAGAGTAAAGTGACTTAATGTCAATTTTCAGTAATTCCTAACTCATTTAAACTTTAAATATAAAACGTATGCAATGAAGGAAATAAAATAAGGATATAAATAGAAAAATCAATTTTATGTAAAATTTGATGTTTGCAAAAGCAAATGTTTAATTTTTCTCAGTTTCTTTGACCGTGTTTAATCAACAACTTGATTAGGAATACATTATTAACTGTTTCACATTAGTCTAGAAAATGGGGTTTTATGGGTTTAACTTTACTTTTGTTTTTGTTTTGTTTATTGAGACAGGGTCTCTCCATAGTCCCAGCTGGCCTAACTTCACTTTGTAGACCAGGCTCGTCTGAAACTCACAGAGATCCACCTGCCCCTGCCTCCTCAGTGCTGGTATTAAAGGAATGCCCATTTATGCCTAGCATATAATCAAATTTTTTTATTTATTATTTTATTTTATGTGTATGCCTGTATTGCCTGCATGTAGGTAAGTGCACCCATGTCATGCTATGCCCGCAGAAGACAGAAGAAGTCATCAGATCCCCTGGAACTGGAGTTATGGACAGCTGTCAGCTGCCATGTGGATGGCTGGGATTTGAGCACTGGTCTTCTACAAGAGCAACTAGTGTTCTTAACCACTGAGCCATCCCTCCAGCCCCTATAAATCGAATTTTTAAGATAAGGTCCTGCTACATAGCCAACACAGGGCTTAGACTTGTCCATCACTCCCCTCCCTCAGTCTACAGAATGAAATGTTTTCATGTGTAAATGACCAATGACATAGATTCTTGAATTATGTCCAAAGAAGTTATAAAGGGTGAGCCATATTATAGGAAGTTGTCTGGACACTGATAGGTTCAGGGCAACTTTAAAAAATTTATCATCTATAATTATAATTAAATGAGCTAAATATTAATAGTCCAAAACTTATCTCTATTTAATGGAACTGAGACTACCTTCACATTTTTACTCACTATCTTATCAAAAGCATATGAATTTTTCTATTTGTGATAGATTCAATCTTATATACATAGGTAGATATGATTGCTAATATTGGGTATGAGAATTGCAATACAACGTGTATTATTAAATTAATTATTAATTCAAGGAGTTGCAACAACTTGTCAACATTCCAGCAGAGATCAAGACACATCAGTTCAATTTTATTTTAGTTCGGGATCTTACACTATCACTGACATGTAATGTGCCCCTCAAAGTTCTGTAATTCTCAACACACATTTAATCAGCATGTCTGTTTTATTCATTGCTGATGACACTTACATGATCAATATTTGTCGGATGCAGATTAGGTCCTCATTATAAACTCAATGCTGGCTTGTTGAAAACATATAGTTTTAGCCTTAAATCATTCATATGTGATTTAATGTTTAATATAAAGAAATTTCTTTTTATCACAGATTCTGTGCTATATGACACTTATATCTAGCCTTTCGGAGGCTTCAGGTATCTATAACTCCTATTATAGGCTAAGTAAGTATTCTGGAATTGTATTCACTTGGAATTTATTGGACTACTCTGAGTTTCAAATCTCTTCCATGATGTTGTTTGTGGCTCAGTTATATAAAGTTGAAAACCACAGGCTTTCTGAGAGATAAATCTCTAGGCAAATACAGAGAGCTTAAACAGGGACTGATACTTAGCAAATTCATAATAAATGTTTAATATTATCATCTTGCTCACCACCATCCTATCGTAACTGATTTATAGACATAAAGAAATGTAAAGTTGGAATATCAGGTGTCTATATTTTAGAGATTTCCATAAAATGCTCTGACTCAGGAAAGGTTAGAAAGCATTGTTAGAGAAAGCCAACAGGAAATTTAGAAGATGGGTCTTCAAGATCACCTTAATTCCTCTCCTCCATTCCTCCTACATATATTCCTAATGAGGACACTGAAAAATAAATTTTCAGAACTCTGGAATTCAACTTGAGATGTACAACAATCCAGGGAGAACTTATTCAAGAAAAACTGCTTTTCATTGATTAAAATTCTGAGTTTCTCAACAATTCATTTGTCGTATCTGTACTCTGAAAATCCATGGATCACCACTGCCATGGAAAGGAGCAGCTGCTGGCAGTCACCACACAGTTCTGGAGCTCCCACAATGCGTAGTACTTAAAGACCTGCATGGTTTGTTTTTTTTTTTTTTTTACTCTCTGGGAAATTCCAGGAAAACTCAAATTGCAGAACTTGCCTTTTTATGACCTGACTCTGAGCTTGCCCAGTGCAATCAGCCTTTTCTCCAGGGGCAACTGTCAAAAACAATCAGTAGAAATTGCTTAATATCACTCTCAGCCTAAGGCAATGATCACTGCTGAGCCCAATAGGAAGATGAGCAGGATGGGAAAATGAAAGGCTGAGCATGTATGAGCCACCATGCACACAGTGAAACTTGAAAACCCTGATTCACTCTCAGGGCTCCTGAAGGCCAAAGGTTTTCATATCAAGGCACATGCACAAGAAAGATCTGACAAGGCCCCGTGTTCTCACCTCTGGCTGACCTTGGGGCTATATAAACCAAGACATTGAAGATGAAGACAGACCTGGCACCTGCCTTCTGTGGGCAGCGCAGAGAGCTTTCCCAAATACACTGAAAACGTCAGCACTAGTTCAGCCATTTATGGTGAAGAAAATTCTATTGAAATACTGACCCCTCCACAAGATGATCATACAAATTTTAGTGGGCAAATTACAGAAAATACAGCACAATAGAAATCAGAAAACTAACTAAACAGCACAAATAACAGTCCTGAGTGGGGGGATAGTTGATTTCCAGATATGCCACATGATATTACTTAAGATGTCAAGTACTGGCCACAAAAACAAAAAAGGTTGTTGAGTAGAAATTGTCAACCCAACATCCCAAGCACTGGAAACAACAAAGATTTCATTTAAGATATTATTAAGTGTCCAAAGACATAGAAGAAACCATGTCAGAAGAATTAAAGAGGAATATGAAACAGCATCTTGACACATGCAGAATATCAACGTGATGAAGATTCCTAAAGTAAAGTTCCGGAGTAGGAAGTTCAGTCATGATGGAAAGTTACTAGTGGAGGTTGTGGAAAGACTGTCAGTAGGAGGAAGACCCACAGTCTTCAAGGTCACTCAGTAAAGATCACAGGCATTGAATGATACAGTGCCCTTAAACACATGCAGGCAATACACTCATACACATAAAATAAAAATAATAAATGAAATCATTTTTTAAAAAGGGCAACAGCTATGAATAGAGAGTTCTCAAAAGAAGAAATAAAAATGGATAAGAAATACCTTTAAAAGTGTTCATCATTCTTAGTAATTATGGTAATGCAAATTAAAACTACTTCAAGGTTTCATCTCAACCCAATCAGAATGATTAAAATCAAGAAAACAACTGACAAGTGCTGGAGAAGATGTGGGTAACATAGGATGCCTACTCACTGTGGAAATCAGTATAGAGCTTTCTTACAAAAACAAAAATATATCTTCCATATGATGTAGCTATACCACTCCTTGGCATGTACACAGAGGACTCAGTGTCTTACTACAGAGATACTTGCTCAGTATTGTTCATTGCTGCTCTTTTCACAACAGCTAGGAAATGGAAAAAAAAAAAAAACCTAAATGTTCCTTACCTGATGAACAGATAATGAAGATGTGGTATATTTACACAACTGTGTTCTATTCAGGGGTAAAGAAAAATGAAATCATGAAATGTACAGGTAAGTGGACGGAACTAGAAACCGTTATACAGAAGATTCAGAAAAACAAACTGCATATTCCCTCTCATTTGTGGACACTAGACCGAAGTTCTTAAGGTATATCCTGAGATGATCTCAGAAGCCAGGGAAATAGAAAGGAACCATGAGTAAAGAAAAGATGACTCTTGAGAGAGATAATATAAAGATCAAAGGGGAACACCTGCTGCAAAACACATATGCACTAATATGCGTATAGATGAAGTTTATATAACAAAAATCACAGGGCCATGCAGAAGAACTCCCCTCAAGATATTGCTCGGGGTAGTCCAAGAGACTGCCAAAATAATATAGACCATTGTCACAGTCCTTGATTGGCTCCCAGAACTGGAAGGTAAGAGTCTATTGCTGAAGACACAACATACTTCAGACACCAGACTTGGAGTACTTGAGCTTAAAGTGACGTAGGAAGCCTCCTCTCTAAGGACTAGATCTCAGTATCAGAAAATACTATGCAAGCTGCCAAGGGAGAAATTCAACAAATGGTCCTACCCAGCTGTAAAGCCTATGAACCATAACAATGACCAGCTCAGAAAATTATCTCCATTGTTACACTAAGTAGCACCTTCTTCTTGAGGGTAATCAGTAACTCTCCTATTGCACATAAGGCCCACTCAATGGGTGCAAATGTATGCATATATGTATATCTTTACATACACTGTAAATATTGCTAAGTACACTGGATGGGGAGGTTATAGACCCTAGCAAAGAACCTACAATTGTCACTTTCCTCATCAATGTAATGTGATACTATCTTCTAAATATGTATCTTTATATTCCCAGACAAGTGCCCAAATAAAACAAAATCAAGGTCCTAGTCTCTTACTCCTGTAACACCACCTTCCTATACCTTCTTGACAAGAAATGATTGGATCTCTTGTGAACTTCAGGTATGTAAATGTCTTTGTTGTCTTCTTAAGGTTTTTTATTGACTTTAGCTATGATTATGGTTATTTTTATCATAATAAAAATATCCATTTAGGTAGTTGTTTAGTTCTAATTGCAGAGAACATTAGTATTAATACCTGGTGATTTTCAAAGATCACATATGAATGTCACTATATTTCCAAGTAATCAGTTTTCATTTATGGTATGCTACAAAATGATTCACTTAAAAGTTCTTCGTTATATTTGTTTGTTTAGTGAGAGAGAGAGAGAGAGAGTGTGTGTGTGTGTGTGTGTGTGTGTGTGTGTGTGTGTTTGTGTGTGTGAGTGGTAGAGACAGAGAGGCATACAGACAGAGATAGAGACAGGGAAAGATAGAGAGACACAATAGGGAGAGTCCATCCTCTCCTTCCACAATAGAGATCACTGAAATTGAACCCCAGTCATCAGGCTTCGTAGCAGATTCCTACACCTGGCCCTGCAAAATGCTACTTAATGTGACTGCCATGCGATGCACAACATTTATACTCAGGAAACTTCAGATTGGATCATTGTCCTCATATCCAGCATACACCTTTGTATCACACTGTACCTCGGTAAGTATTAATTTCCCTCAGCTTTACAGAATGGTGTAATTTTTTCCATTTTCTACTCCTTTTTAAAATTTGAATACATTAATAATATGAAAGAAAAAAGTAAATAGTCTCACAATACATAATCACTTTGGGGATTGTGGTATATGTGCTCTGGAGCAGCAAAATTACTGTACTATAAAGCCTTTCCTTATGTAGCAGTGAAGTATCAAAAATAATTATATAATCTCATTATCCATCAATACCTGAATTAAAGGACTGGTATCAAATTTATAGTTGCATCTTACTACTGCATTATTGCCAAACACTGAATATATTTGCTTAATTCTGCTATTAGAAACAAAGTTCTAAGAAGCACATTTTGTACCAGTTTTAATACATTTGTTACATTATTTAATTACTACAAATGTGTAGAGAACTAATAATTACTAGTTCAACATATACAGACAATTTTAGTCTTGTGCTACATGTTATTAAACTAGGTTATAGACTAGTGGCTAAATTTACTTATTCCCTAACAGTGTACCTTCTTAAAATACATTTTTAAATTTTATTCATGTTTTTTTATGCATGCATGTAAGTTCACCTGTGTTGTGCAATACCCAAAGAGGTCAAAAAACGGTATCAGATTCCCCTGGGACTGGAGTTACTGATGGTTGTTAGCAGCCACGTGGGTGCCAAGGTTCAAACTCAAGTCTTCTTCAAGAGCAGTAAGTGCTCTTACCTGCTGAGCAGTATCTCCAGCCCCTTAATAAAGTATCTTTTTAACTACTTTTGTAACCTGGGGTTGTGCTAATACTTTTGAAGAAAGAACAGTGCAAATGTATCACACTACCAACTTCAAATTTTCTTACAGAGCCATAGTGACAAAGTATTTTATGGATACCCTAACAAACATGTAAACCAAGGGAACATAAGAGAGGACCCAGAAATAAACCTACTCATATATGTTCTCCAAATTTGTTGAGAAATGCATAAAAATTCACACATTTTAAATATGTCTTCTTGGTCATTCTAGGAAAATACCAAATAAAATTTTTCTATAATATCACACATTTATCACTTATAGATAATGAATACTGTCAAATAAAATTATTAATATCAGGGACCATTAATTTCTTTCACCACCAATATAACACTCTAGCTGATTCCTCTGCATGCTCAGCAGCTCCCCCTGCCACCCACGCACTCAGTCCCCCTTCTAGCCTTGGGTCCAGGCTGACTTTTGCTCTTTCCTCCCCAGATATCTAGATACTCTTAGTCCAGACCCACCCACTGTGTCCTGATTCCCTTCACTCAATTCAATCATGGAATTCTAATAATTAATACTATTGACATTTGTTCCTTGAAAACTTTAAAGTACAGAAGACTACATGTGTGACAGCTAACATTACAATCTTGTGGATTTTGGACAAATTAGTGGCATTACCATGTAACATTACAGTTATACAAACAAAACAGTCTGACACTTAACTTCAGTTTCTGAGTAGGTCCAGATTTCTAAGATATTGTTTTCCCCAGATGTGTCTTAGAACTGGGCGCTAGATCCCGGCTGTTAAATCAGACCTCACCCATCCTTTTGGTCAAAACTTTCTCCAACATCAACTTTGGGGAACTCTAAAGTTAGATCCACCCTTGTCTTATTTGAAATTCTTTCCCTTTCAACACTAAGCTAAAACATCTCAGATAAACAAGATTAAGCAACTGTTCTCAATCCCCATTGCTTCCAATGAGGACATGTGCTGTCTTTCAGATTTAACATGTTAATTCTCAAGCATGTCCACATTCAGTCACTCTCTTAGGGTGGAGTAGCAAATTCAGGTTCCCAGGAAGAATGATCCTGGTCCTGGTCATAAAAGCACACAGTTCCATGAGTTTGCCAAGTTTAAATAAAAGTCATTAGTTCAGAATTCTGTCCATTTTATCAGTCATTCCTACAAAACTATTCAATTATTTACTTCTTAAATTAACACTGACCAAATAATTATTTTTTGAGACAGAGATTCGCTATGTAAGCCAGTTTAGCCTCAAACTCATGGTCCTGCTCCCTCATGCCCTTTAATGTGATTATAGGCATGAGCCATCATGCCTGATTAGAATAACATATCATGGCATACATTTAGTGATTTTCAAATCCTTTTTTGAATTTGTTCTGTTTTCTATCCATGTCCGTCTTTACCATCATTTTTATACTTTTATCTTCAAAAAGTATTTTGCAATTTTATCAAAGATAACTTTGTTTTACAGATATACTGTATTTTAATCTTTACTATGTAATGTGTACTTAAATGAATATATACAAAATATATTTATTTTACTTTGTTTTGTCTTTTTCTTTTCTTTAAACATATGTCATTATTTTTTCTCTGATATGTGTTCAATATTATTTAATTTTTTGAAATATGTACAGTTGTTATTTGGGTATAACTGTAAGTGTTGAATTTTCACAAATCAGCACCCATATGACTTTTCTTTTTCTATGTAGTTTGACTTAATTCTGAGATTTGGAATAATATTATTTTCTATTTTTTATTTATTTGGACCTCTAATCCAAAAATATTTGTTATGCATATTTTTCTTCCAAACATCCTTATTGAAATAAAAGAAATAAAGCTTTTGTCTACCTCCCTTAGTTAGAAAATCATTTCCATTCATTAAATATTCTGAATTTTAATAGCAAATATTTAATATTATATTATACTATAGAATGGAAGGGGAAACAATTTACAAAAGGGTGTGCATAGAATATTATTTCCATTTGCATTAATGCTTGAATTTAAAAATTAAAAAAATAATCACTGTTTCACTTTTGAATATTTCTTAGTTTAAAACTTTGTGATGTAAGGGGCTTACCTAAATACCCATGTTGATAATAAATCATTTAAATAATTTATGTATATGTTAGTAAAATATTTTAAAAAACCTATGTACTATGAAAGCTCTATTCATTGGATGGAAAATGTTCATAACTACATATTTGTTGGAATTTATCCCTGTTTTTAATTTAAATTTTTATTTATTATTACATTTTTATTATTTTTATTGTGTGTGTGCATGTACGCTTGTGCGTAATTGTGTGTGCAATCAATCAAAGCATGCCTGTGGATGCCAGAGGACAGTTTGCAGAAGTCAGAACTCTCCTTCCACCATGCAGATCCCAGGGGTTGAGCTTGGGTCTTCAGGCTTTGCAGCGGGCACCTTTACCTGCTGCACCATCTCTCTGACCTTATCCATGACGTCTGTTGTAAAAAAAACAAAAATATGAAAAGTGACTAAACTCATAATATAGTCTACTAAATCAACATATGCATTTATTTAATAATTACATTTATATGCCACTTTTTTATTACATTCGCTAAGTTTCAACTAAAATGGTAGCAAAAGTCTATTGTCACTTTGGGCTTATATATCACTTTATATAATATAGTAATAAAAGAGAACTTAGAAATATTTAATAACAATTTACGCATTCATCTGTGATAAACTTAATTTTAATTGCTTACAAATAAAAATTAATTTCAGATATGTTTGCAAACTCTGTTTTTAAATCATTCTTTTCTCCATTTCCTGATATTGAGGCTGTTTACTGAGAGGGAGAGCAGGTAGTTTGGTTGTGGAGTGCCATTTTGACCGTAAGCTGCTGGCTCACCCAGTGCAGCAACTTACAATGCACAACTCTAGTGTGTCCTTACTCCAAAAGATGTTTGGAATGATCATCATCTTAGCAAAGTTACATTAGTGTTGATGGTACCTGTCATTTTCCTCGTCACTGCACATTTGAGGAGGAATGGATAGGTATTAGAATGTGCAGTTAATTCTATGTGCCTACCCCGCTCCTTCAGTTCTCGGTTTCTATTTATTTTTCCTATACTGAGAACAAAGCAAAAATAAATTCTAAGCCTTCCCTGGAGTTAGATGGTGGGCCTCCAGCTGAGCTGGACTCAGTTTAGATTCAAAGCAGTGTATCCATAGAAAGCCTTTCAGGATTGGCTCAAAGCAATCATATGACACATTTTATATCACTGGGATGTTTTTGTACACTATTATTTTAACAATTGATGTATCAATTGATTGATTCACTGGGATGATACAGAATGGGGACTTAAAAAAACACTGGGTTTTAACGTTGCTAGTTTTAATTTCTGTCTTGCTGTTATTAGTACATGCATAAGTATTTTCTAATGCCCATGAAATCTATGGCTCATCGTTCCTCAAATGTAAATACAGTGGGAAGTTGGAATTTGAGGCCTGAGATCTGCTTGTTTAATTTATGTGTATATTTGAAATTGTTTAACTTTTCTTTTCTTTTTTGTAATATTTTATTTATTTTTATTTAATGTGCATGGGTGTATTGCTTTCATGTAGGTAGGTGCACCCATGTCATCAATGCCCACGGAAGTCAGAAGAGGGCATCTGATCTCCTGGAACTGGAGTTACAGATGGTTGTTAGCCACCATGTGGGTGCTGGAGATCTAACCTGGGTCCTCTGCAAGAGCAGCCAGTGCTCTTAACCGCTGCGCCATCTCTCCATCCCCTGAAATTTTTAAACTTTGATCTCTGCAGAAGCATGGTTTGCTCAGGCAATTATATTTAAAGTCAGAAATGATGGGACTGGAGAGAAGTCTCAGCAGTAGGTAACATGTGTTGCTTTTGCAGAGGGCTTGAGTTCATTCCCCATCTCCAAGGGCTACAAGGCCTGTTATGGACACCATGGGCCTGCATAGTCACACACACACACACACACACACACACACACACACACACACACCCACACACACACACACACAAGAAAATGTCACCAATGTAAGTAATTCTTTATAAAATAAACTTATTGATCACAATATTACAAAAATTAGATTCTCAATATTATAAAGTACATTTAGTGATTGTTCATGAAACTGAAGCATTTAGCAGTGGTGTTTTATTTTTTTCTGTTCTATTATTTATCACTAGAATTTTAAAATTCACCCTTGGCTCAAAGACCTGCAAGCCTCTATCTCATGCACACATGTTGTAATTTTACACTCATCCCAGGTCCTTGTTTAGTCGATAATATTTTGCATTAATGTGTCAGTCCTGGGCCGTAATAATACTGCAGCAGAAGCTGCGTGATCAGAGTGCCGAGAAGGACACAAGGTGCTCTGAGATTGAGTTCAGTGACAGGAATGTTTAAGTATCTGACCCTAAGTGCAGTGTTATGCCACCATTCATGCATAGCAACAGCCTGCTGGAGAGCAATGAAACGAAATTATAGATAAAAGTTAAAAAGTAGACTTTTCCTTAACCTTTTATTTCTCTCCAATAAAACACAGAATCACATTACTTCAAATGTTCATTAGATGGGACTGTCAAATGTTATGTGCTAGTTCATAACTTTCTAGAACAGTGACTTTTTCTGGTTTAAATTCTGAAGGTGTGGAAAATTACACATCTGAGAACCAATGGTCTGTTCTACAGTGGAAGTTGATATTTCTCTTTCAAAACTACTTAACATGTTCTGTGTTTAATTAATCATGTTGTTTATTTAGTATTTCTGATTTAACAGGGTTTGAAATCACCAGGTGACCAATGAATGAGTAAATGGATTAAATAGATTTTCTTCCTTTTGAACTTAAAGAAATTTTAATAAGAATGTAAAATTTTATGATAAGCATCATACTCCAGATCATCAATAAAGGCAGAGATTCCATTCTACATATTGCAATAAAATAGTCATTAAGTAATGTTTTCATTCTTTCTTATCTTTATTTTTATTAATGTGCACAAAATGAGTGCATGTGAAATCAGTTCTCTCTTTCTACATTTATGAGGATTCCAAGGATTGAACTCAGGTCTTGAGGTTTGTGCTACAGGTGCCTTACCCTATGAGACATCTCACTGGGCTTCACTAAAGTGTTTTAGATGTTGTAAGTCTATAACGTCTCTTCTTCCCTTTGAGATTTTTTTAAAACTCATATTAGTATGATAGGATCCTGATTCAAAGTAAAATACTTTTGTGAATGTGTATGACTAAGTAGATTCATCTGCACTCCAAAGATTACTGGCTTCACGGGTCTGAAGCAGGATCATATCTACGAAAAATTGAAGATCTGGAAGTTTCTGCTTAATCTGTGAAACTTATGAGAAGACTGTCATGGAAGATAAATTATAGGGTTAGAAAAGGCTGTTTAGATGTTGTCATTACCAGAAATCATACTAAGCAAAGTGAAAAGAATTCTTTTGATGTATTGAACAAGCAAACAGAACACATAAAAGTCAAAATGCCTCCCAAGCTAATTGACAGATTTGTTAATGTGCTCTAGCCCCACTCAACACATTCCAGCTCCTTGTAAAAAGCAAATTCTCTTCCCTAGTGCATTTGTGGCTCATTAACTTCCAGTTGGTTGGAAGTAAAAACTTACTAGAGGGTCAGGTAGGTTTATACCAGTTTAAAAGAAACAATTATTAGAGAAAAAAATAGCCCTTAAGGACTGAAGTTTTTATTATTTAGTAAATCTCCTTGAACTAACTTTCAGTACAGTTTTAGAACGTACTCTGTACTTGCTGGAAGGTGGGAGAATGCGAAAAATTAGATGAATAAGTATGTTTTGTGGGAAACATAAGAATAACCAAATAACAATTCCAACAACCTTTGTTGCATCTGGCCTCATTAACGACTATATTCTCTGCCTGTGAAAATGTCTTAGTCTCAAAATCCCAAGACAGGTAATACAGTTGCAAAAAAGGTAACTAATTGTGTAAACTTTTTCTGCTGTGAAATCAATAAAGTCAAATTTTATTTTTGCCTCATTACTTAATGGTACTGAATAAATGTAGACAGAAGATAGATAAATAGATAGATAAATAGATAGAAGATGATAGATAAATAGATAGATAGATAGATAGATAGATAGATAGATAGATAGATATATGATAGATAGATAGATAGATAGATAGATACATACATACATACATACATACATACATACATAGATGATAGATGGTAGATAGATAAATAGATCAATAGGTAATAGATGATGGAAAGATGATAGATAGATAGATAGATAGATAGATAGATAGATAGATAATAGATGACAGATAGGTGATAGTGATAGATAGATGATAGACAGATAGGTAGACAGATATATACACACATGCTCAGGACCTGAAACTTATGGTTTAGTGTTACTATTGATTTTTGACAGATAAAAGATAAATCAAAGTCAAATTATAGCAAAAGAGCAATGGAAATAATGAAGGTGGTGGATGTCGTACCCGCGGGAGACAGGATCGAATGCAGACGAGCTAAGATTTAAAGGTCAGCTCTGTATTGCTTCAGTTGAGATCCAGCTGTGCAAAGTGTGATGTGTTAGTGGTAAAGAAAGGAATAGGGTCTTTTCTTATTGCATTTATTTTCTGGATTACTTTGATTGGCAGAAATACCTAGGAGAAGAGGTTTCTAAAGCTTCCTGTTTTCCCTGTTGACAAAATTGTGATATGGAAGATTAAGACCTCTACAACTCCAGTCACTAAATTGTTTGGTAGGAAGTCTTTCCAATAATATCTAACAATTTAGACTTCGGTTATTATTGAATAGTTAACAGATTGATCAGACCATTGACCACTACAAATTCATCCTGACATATTAGTAAATGATCTAGCTGACAAAAGTAATGGATCAATAAATTTGAATTTTTCTTTCCCAATTAATAATTTAGATACAATGAGAATTATAAAATGTAATATAATTTTGATATAAATTTAAAAATATGTATAACACTAACAAAAACTTTCAAAGTTTTAAATGACATCGTGTAATAAATATTGGTTTAGGAAGCTAATTTGAACAATATTCTTCTTTATCTAACAAAAATATTGAGTGACTTGAGTATACCGAAGGGTCTGATACAGTTAATTCATGCCTAGCTAGATAAGTCTTTGTCAGGAAGCAGTCACAAGTTTGTTAATATATAAAACAAATCATTTAAGAAATACTATTATTTTTGTTTGCTTCTGCTCAAATTTTACTTTCATCTGCTAGATAAATTTTCCAAATTATATTCTGAGAAATTGAACAGGAATCTTCAGGGACGTCTCGCCAAACTAAGGTCTAAGAAAAATAAACAAGCTTAAGATCTGACTATTATAATGCAGTTTTCTGTTCCTGTATTAGAAGTCTGAGGCAATTACTCATACACATTATTATCGTTAAACTTAGTAGTTAGAAATGGAGCAATGCATATTTAGTTGCTTAGCATTTCCCAAAGAGAATACTGAACTGAAAGCTTTCAAATAGCCCTTTCAGAAATAAAATAAAATTTATTTAATATTTAAGAGTGGTAAAAAATATATTTCTGGATATGAAAATTACTTTTTATTTTGGAAACAAGAGTCTAAATTATTTAACTATAATTGAAAACTGGGATTTACTCTCAAAGAGGAATTTTAAGAAGTGTTTATTGTTTGCTAGGCACTGAACTGAATACTTTATTTGCTAATGATATATTAATCTAAGAGTCAGAAATTATTTTTAAACGTTTTGAAACATTTATTTGAGAGAGAGGAGAGACAAAGAGAGAGAGAGGGAGAGAGAGAGAGAGAGAGAGAGAGAGAGAGAGAGAGAGAACGCAGCACATTTTCTTCCATGTGTAGAGAATACATTTCCTTGACCTTTCAAATATTAAGATGTTAGGCATATTTAACCTGGTTTTCATATTGGTCTTCTATTCAGACTTTATTATAATGCCATGCTTAATTTTGACCAATAATTAGTATGAAGCACCGTAGCAAAAATCCTCAGATTTTTATCCAACAAGCCTTGGTTATCACTCCTGACCTTGTATACTTTCTTCTCTCTCCATACATCCATTCTTTCAATAGACTTATTTAGCTTGTACTAAGTGAAATTCTACACGATATTAGTGATCACTGCACTACTAGGTACAATACACAATGGTGAGAAGGACAGATAAGTGTCTTACACTTGAGGAATATACAGTGTAGAGAAGAGGAGAACACATGTCATAATAAATTAAATGAATAGTCAATATTGGAGTTTGGGAACTAAAAGACTATAAAATCAAGTAAATTGAAAAACAATGTCCAGAGATTTTATAGAAAAAATGCTAATATACCACCGCAGGCAGATCCCTGAGAAGTTTCTTTTTAGTTCAATCAGTTTCCTCATCTAAAAAATAAAATTTCAGCTGTAGTAATTCTTTTGGGTTAATTATGATAATTTAAAGAAGTTTGGTAACTGACTCATGGACGGTCTAGAACATCAGAGAAATCCTCAGATTTTTATCCTACACAGCTTTTTACATCTTTTAACCAATTTTTCTAAGAGTTGTTTATCAACCCTGTCAAGATGACATTTATTATGCTATACTGTGATGTACTTTATGCTATGCATTGAAGGTAAAGGAACTAAAGTAATATTGTCATTAACAACCATAAGCTGAAGTGTGTTAAAATGATTTTATTATGATGTAACAATTTGATTATGTTTTCCAAAACATTTTTTCCTGATTTATCCTAGGATTCTGCATAAAACAGCAATCATGTGGCATCAATAGCTAATTGATTCATATGAAAAGCACACAAGCAAAGGGTAAGTATAGCAAATGAAATGTAAGACTACATGAAACTATACTAAAAATATTAAATATTTTAATTTTTACTAAAAGTTCAGTTTGGGGCTAGTGAGATGGCTCAGCAGGTCAGGATGCTTACTTCCAAACCTGATGATCTTAGTTCAACCCCCAGGACCTATATGGTGGGATGAGAGAGGTAGCCAGAGCAAGTGGTCCTTTGACTCCACACCCGTGTCCTAGCATGTGTATACCCACACACATACAGGCAATACAAAAACTTAATGTGAAAATTTTTATTTCAAAAGGTGCTTGCCAACGTTCCTGGTTTATAGCTTTGAACATTATTTTACTTACAAATTTTTTAAATAGTCATTTGTATGTAAATAAAATTTAAATTTCATATTTTATCACATTTTGAACTGTGAGAACATTACCTTTTCAATCTTGAAGCATAGGACAGCTCATAGAAGAAGAAGAAACTGTCTAATAATGGAACAGTTTAGGCGTTCATGAGACTCATTGGTGTGCATAAGCGCTTGTTTTGTTTTGCCTTTGCCTGAAACTATATATGCATAAACAAAAGAAAACAAATGATAATTCCAAAATTTGTACTTCTTACTTTAATTCTTTCTCAGTTCTTTTTTTGTGTTGAAGGACATGGTAAAAGATGAGAATTATTTCTATATACTGAGGATCATCCTATATATTGGTTCCTAGAAATCATAGGTCGCTCATAGTGTTGGAACCATAAAATTTGCAAGCATAGTTTAGTAAACAGAGAAGTCAAAATGTCTCACCATATTGATGAGCAAGCCTTACCTAGATAATTCTTTTTGTTTTCCAATCCTGATATGAATTATGAAAGCCAACATCTTAGCTAACTGATAATTATTTTAATATACCAAAATAAATATATCTTATGATTTTAATGATATATATATGGTCTTAAGGTACAAAGAAATGTCTTAATATTTATTCACATGTTGTAAGCAAAGTTATCGTTGCAAGTGTTCAATTTCCACAACTTACATGTGGCTTGACGCATGCTTGGCAGGGATACTACACAGTTTTCCCACAGTGACAATAAAAAGCTGAAAAGTAGCAAAGAATCCACATTGATTAAATTTATTCTGCCATTGTGTATAAATTTGGAACTATAGATAAATATATGCAAATTCATGGATTTTGATATGAACATATGAATTTATGTTCATTAAATTAACCAACTTAATCCCTGAAACATAAACAGATAGTATGTTTTTATTTCATTTACATATAAAATTCAGAGTTTTATCTCAAATAATTGGTTGGCTTGCATCTGTATTAAATGCTGTGGTTTGACTGTGACCCTCAACATGGAAGCTTAACCTCCATTGTAACTGTTGAGACATGGAAACCAACCAACGAGCTCTGTCTTTGTAGACGTATTAACATGAACACGGTGGAAGTGAGTTTATGATGTGTTTGAGATGCCTCTCTGTTCTCTCTTGTGTGCACCTACTTCTGCCTTCACAGTCAGGAGCAGAGAGATGAAGGCTGGTGTTCAGTGCTTTCCATCTACTCAGTCCTGTCCCTAGGCCAGGGATGTAAGTGCCCACGTTTAGGGTAGGTTTTCCCACCACAGTTGACACATCTAGAAACATCTTTACTGACATGCTCAGAGGTTTGTGTCCCAGGAGACTCTAGATTCTGTCAAGTTGACAACCAATATTTTCTACCACGATGCTATAATATTTGGGGATAGGTAACTTTTGAATTTCACAGGACCACTTGAAGAGAAATTCGTCTTTGGATGAATCATGAGCCGAGGCTGATTCAAGTCATACCATCTATTTAATGTGCCATAGACTCTTTGAGGTTGGGTTTATGAGGTGGAAGATGCAGATGTAGCCTCTGCATTTGCGTGGCTTGCATTTTAGTGAGTGAATAAAATTTAGCAAGATAAATATGCATCCAAATGCACAATGAAAAACAAGACAGAAGAAAATGAAAGACTTGGTTTTTAGAAGGAGACAGAAAGTCAGGGACTACTTCCCTGAGAAAATGACAGGTGACCGGAATTTGGAATTCAGTTAGAAAGCCAATCTTGTGAAAATCAGGAAAATGAAGGCTCAAGAAAAAGGAGCAATAGTTAGTATTTAGAATGCATGAGTCTTTCAGATGTCTTTGCAAATCATTCAATCACGTTTAATTCAATCAATTCTGATGCCTCTTCTGAAAGAATTCCATCCAAATACACCTTGAGCTCTGTCAGTTACCAGACGTCAAAGCTTTCAATGGCTCTCACTGCCTAGAGAAAAGCTAACATGATCTTTTCTGATCTTCCATGTGTCTGTGATCTGTTGTCAATACTGAATCTGTTTTATTCTAACTTTGACCTCACGTATGAATTATGCTACATGTACAGAGCAATGTAATTATAAGGCACTCACATTACTTTATTAAAACTACAAGAAAGTCAAAGTAATGAACGATCCCCTTGTTTGAATTTTTTCAGGTTATATCTTCCTCATTATATCTACCTTATACAAAAGATAAAATATCCCAGCATTTACTGTAGTAAGTGAAAGCGAATCTCACCTAATGATCCCATCGACATTGTTTATACATATTAATCTTCATCTTTAGATAGACTATGAGCGCTTCTAAGAGCTGCGGGAGGGAGGGCACATGGCTCCCCTTGTTTCTAGATGGCATTGAATAGCCACTGTATTGTCACAAAAGTCATAGGCATTGGCTCAATTAGTTGCATTTAAAGAATGACTTTTCACATATCTGGACATGTAGAACTGTGTGTATTTGCATAAGGTAAGGTGCTGAGCTACAGGTGCCTCTCACATCTAAGGCAACAAACTGTGGATAACTCCGTGCTTCCTGAGATATTTGTTGCTTTCTGGGCTGTTAGTGTCACAACATACACACAAGCATACATTACTCTGGGATGGAGGCAAAGAAAGATCACAAAGGATTAAAGCTACATGTTCATGTTTTAAGCAGCATCCAAGGCTTAGTAGTCCAAGTCTTTACATTGTAAACAAGTTCAGATAGTGTTTTCTGAAACCGTAAGATTAACTTTGCTTACAAGTTAGGTAATATCCCCATTTCTAAAAGAGTGCATTTCCAGAAAAGTCATTTCTACATGTGAATCAAAACCTTGCGTTACTTTACTATGTACAGAACTTATATTTTTAAGTAAAAATAAGTTTAATATTAAATATTTTTGTGTCTGGAGAGATGGCTCAGAGATTAAGAGCACTGACTGCTCTTGCAGAAGAACCAGGTTCAGTTCCTGGCACCAACATGGCAGCTAACAACCATCTGTAACTCCAGTTCCAGGGAATCCTACATGCTCTTTTGACCAGGATATTACAGGTTCACTTACACACATGCAGGTATAACATGCATATAATAAAATAAATATAAATATTTTATTTATTATTTTTATTTATGTGTATGCGTGTATTGCCTGCATGTATGTAAGTGCATATGTATCGTGCAGTGCTTACTGAGAACAGAATAGGGTGCCAGATCCCCCTGGGCCTGGAGTTATGGACCACTGTTAGCCATCATGTGTGTACTGGGATTTGAACCTGGGTCTTCTGTAAGAACAGCCAGTGCTCTTAACTGCTGAGCCATCTCTCCTGTCTGAATAAATAAAATATTTTTAAAAGCATTTTTCTTCAAGTGTTAGGCTGCCTGGATTTGAAACTTCTCTTTTAAAACTTAATTGCTTAAGAGTGTAGACAGTTTTTCAAACTAATTTTCTATAGCTTTCGTATCTGTAAATAGTGGTGGTAATAGTCTTTAAAATATTTAAGTTTGGGTTTCTATGACAAAACAGCACATAAAAATAGTATATAAACAGGAGAGTTGTATTTCTGTATAGTTCTGGAGTCTCTAAAGTCCAAGATCAAAGTGCTGGAAATTTCCATGTTCACTATAGGTCCGCATCCTCTTTCATAGACTGTTTCCCACTGAGATTTCACGGGATAGGTAGAAGGCTTCAGTGCTTTCTGGGATGCTGTTCATAAGCATGCTAAATTCCACTCATGATGACTTCCTCTCATGAGATAAAATATTTCAAGGGCCTGACCTACCAATAGCATCACATAGGAAGGCAATATTTCCAGAAAGGTATTTGGGGAATCAATCAGCATTTCAGAAAGGGGTGTAAGGGGAATATTCCTACTACGGTGGAAGCCGGGAAAACAAAGACATCAGTGATCTAACCTAGCACTGGGCTTTGCGTGCTGCAATAATGACATACCAGGCAAAATGGTGGACTAGTGGCAAGACTACTTACTGGGGTAACCAACTGATCTCTTGATTTGGTTTGAGGTCTTCTCCACAGGAGGGAATTCATTCCTGGTTCTGTAGACAAGGTCAAAACCCAGTGCTAGTGAAGCCATTGTTTCTGGGGATGAGTAACCTATTGATGCTCTTTTCCTAAATCGTCATGCTGTCAAACTTCCTTCCAAATATTTATGTTTCTATTCATAGACTTGTGCTGCTGACTGCAAAGGGTTGTGCTTTAATGTAGAGACTCATAGCTATTCACAATGCTAGGAATAACAAACTGTCAGCACTCAGCTGAAGATGGAATATCTGTATCAACCCTCCCCTCCGCAGCTCCTGGAACACCAAGGAAAAGGGCAGAAAGAGTGAAAGAATGTAAGAACGGGCGGGGGGGGGGAGATGAGCTGGAGGCAGCAAGATCCAGGAAATCTCTTTAAGAGGGGTGTGGTCTGCTTGGACTGTTCTTGGTCAGTTAGAGAGCTTACCCTCTTGCGTATCAGAGGACTATGGAATGGAATCAAAGTCTTTGTGGCAGAATACCATCGGATCAAAATTGTCCTTGACTTATTCCACTAGACACAATCCCACAAATACATTGATTGTTCGATAATCACCAGAACTTTTAGAATGCATTCAGAAAGAGTGGGTCCAACCATGAGCAGGGGTGTGCCCTCGGTACTTCTGCATTGGGGTGGATAAGATTCAAAGTCATCCAAGAACATTTGTTTCACCACTTATTTCATTTTGACACCCAGCCATTATAACTAAGTTTCCCTTACCCTTCTCTTCCAAACTTGATCTATTTTATTCACAGTTATCTTGGCCTTACCTAAACATTTTATTTAAATTTTAAAAAAATACATTATTGAATTGAATCAGGACCTTAGTATAAGCTTTCCTGTAAATTTGTTGTTTAATGTTAATGTCTAAACCAAACCATTTTTCACTAGTTCATGGCTCCAAGCTCCTTAAGGCACTGGATTTATACTTCAGAAATTAATTTGTGCACTTAAGAATTTATATTCATTCTACTGGTAAGCTTTTCAAAAAGAAAAATTCAATTTTGTTTTAATTATTTT